>NW_007010942.1:50800-87489 GCF_000164805.1 Carlito syrichta | reverse complement strand
CTATCCTCTCTATCACTCCCAGAGAATTCTAGTCATAGTAGCCTCTTGAATTCTCAACTCTGTCCCCTTCATTTAGGCTGTCCATTGGGCTCTGTTTGTGTTCAGTCTCCCTATGCTGCAGCCTGGAAACTATCCAGGCAAGAAATTGGGGGAATTGGGCAATCAGAGGGCTCGCCTGGTCAGGATCCTTTCTCTCAGGAATCAGTGCCCCGTGTGACAGGCGGTGTCATGATGTAAAGCCTTGGAAATTGTTGGTATATAAGTATTCTTTTTAAGGTGGGAAGGTAAATCCGGTTCCTGCGAATCCATCGTGGCGGGAAGTATAAGCATTCATCTGATTTTTTATTCCACTGAGCCTTGTGCTTTTAAGACGCATCCACGCTCCACATATACATCTAAGGTATCCAAGATGGTGTTCACAGATGCTGCATGGTGTGCATTCACTATACTTTTCCTATCTGATACCCAGGGATTTACTCTTTCTCCTAAGTAATTTGAATATCTGAAAAATATAAGAAACATTCAGACTTGCAAAGAAACAAAATGATAGCACACTTCTTATCAGCAACATGTAAGTTAGAAGAAAATGGTACATCAGCTTTAAAATAGTGAAATAAACTGTCAATGCATAGCTCTATATTCATAAATATCTTTTTAAAATGAAATTAAAATAAGTATTCAGGCATACAGAAGTTCAAAGAATTGTTTATCTGTAGACATGCATTGTAACAAATTAATGGGATGTTAATGAAAGTATTTCAGGCACAAGAAAAATGACAGTAAATGGAAATGAGTAAACAGTACTGAAAATATTAAATTTAAGTTTAGATGTAAAATATTTATTCTTAATTTTTTAATTTTCTGAAAAAGATAATTATTTAAAGCAAACATGCATAATAATGAATTGAAGGATTTATATGTTATGTAAAATTAATTTTTGGACATTAATAACACTATGACTGGTGGTTAGATGTGTACTGTTGTAATTTTCTTTTAAAAACCATGATGCATAATAGATGTTCATTGTACATAATTTCATGGAACATATGATACATCACCCTAGATGTTTGTCTTTTCTTTGTATAGCCCTTACTTAATGGTAAAATATTACTTTCAGGTAGACTGTGAAAAGTTAAAGATACATCCATTATAAAATCCTATTCTCACTACCTAATTAATTATGTCAAATAAGCTAACACAGAAAGTAAATAGAGTAATTTAGAATGATAAAATGCTCACTTTATATACAATAAGTCCTCAAAAGAGGGGGGATATAAGACAAAGAACAGTCGAGCAAATGTAAAACGAACTGTGTTATAGTAGCTTTATACTCAAGGATATCAATAGTGGTATTAAATTAAAGTAGTCCAAGCACGCTAATTAAAAGGTACGATTGACAAATTGTGTTTTTTTTAATTTTAAACAGACTTTAAAAAAAATAACAATTTAATGTACACAGAAAACTTAAGCAGAAATTACAAAGACTTTCTATATTCCTCCTGCCCACACAAAGCACAGTATCTGTTCCCCATTATCTATGCCCCCCTCCGGTGTGATACATTTGTTACAACTGATAAACCTATATTAACACATAATTTTACCACCCCAGTCCATAGCCAACATTGGATTTCAGTTTTGATGTACATTCTATGGGTTCGGGCAAATGTATAATGACATGTTTCCACCATTGTAGTATCATACAGAATAGTTTCACTGCTCTAAAAAAATACTCTGTGCTCTGCCTATTCATCTCCCCCCAACCCAGCTCTTGGCAACAATTGATCATTTTACTGACTCCACAGTTCTGGCCTTCTCCAAAGTGTCAATAGTTGAAATCATACAATATGTAGTCTTTTCGGATTCGCTTCTTCCACTTAAGTAATATGCATTTAAGTTTCTTCCATGTCATTTCATTACTTAATAACTCATTTCTTTTTAATGTTGAATAATATTCCATTGTCTGGATGTCCCACAGTTTATCCATTCACCCACTGAAGGACATCTTGGCTGTTTTCAAGTTTTGGCAGTTATGAATATAGCTGCTGTAAACATCAACGTACAGGCTTTCGTGTGAACGTAAATTATCAATTCATTTGAGTAAATTCTAAAAAGCTCAACTGCTAGATCATATGGTAAGAATATATTTAGTTTTATAAAAGGCTGCCAAATTGTCTTCCAATGAAGCTGTACCATTTGGCATTTCTGTCAGCAATGAGTTCCTGTAGCTTTACAACCCTGCTAGCATTTGGTGCCACCAGTGTTCTAGACTTACGTTATTCTAATAATTGTGTTATTGATATCTCATTATTGTTTTAATTTACATTTACCTAGTAACAGTAACATATGATTTGAAGCAAGAAAAGATGGATTTTAAAAAGCAAGATCCAACTATATGTTGTATACTTGAAACCCACTTTTAGTAAAAAGTCACAAATTGCTTAAAATAAAAGGATGCAAAAAGATATATCATGTTAGCAATGATCAGCAAAAAGCTGTAACAGCTATATAAAATCAGATAAAGTAGATTTCAGAACAAAAATATAGCCATGGGAAAAAAGGATCATTGGAAAGACTAAAGAGGTCAATTTATCAAGAAGATGATAAGAATTCTAAGTGTTTATACACGTAATAACAGACTTTGAAAATGCATTAAATACCCATACACAAAAATCAATTCCAAATAGATCAAAAACCTCAACGTAAAACCTCAAACGTTACGAATCTTAGAAAACATAGGAGACACCCTTATAGAAATTGTAATAGACAACCAATTCTTGATCAAAATCCCAGATGCCCATGCCATAAGAGATAAGATAGACAACTGAGACTTCATCAAACTGAAAAACTTCTGCAAAGCAAAAGAAACCATCAAGAGAGTGGAGAGACAGCCCACAGAATGGGAAAAAATATTTGCTAACTGTATATCTGACAAAGACCTATCCAGGATCTACAGGGAACTCAAACGTACCAAAAGGAAAAAAAAAAATCCCCATTTAAAAAATGGGCAAGGGATATAAATAGACACTTATCAAAAGATGACAAATGAGCAACCAACAGACACATGAAAAAGTGCTCAGCCTCACTAACCATCAGAGAAATACAAATCAAAACCACATTGAGATACCACCTAACTTCAGTAAGAATGGCCATCATTAATAAAACAAAAAATAGATGCTGGTGAGGATGTGGAGAAAAGGGAATGCTTCTACACTGTTGGTGGGAGCGCAAACTAACTCAACCTCTATGGAAAACAGTGTGGTGATTGACCTTCCATATGACTCAGCAATTTCCCTTCTGGGAATATACCCCGAGGAATTTAAATCATTCTACCAAAAAGATACCTGCACATGCATGTTTATTGCGGTACTATTAACAATAGCAAAAAACATGGAGCCAACCATGCTGCCCATTGAAACTAGACTGGATTTAAAAAAAAAGACCTGTGGTACATGTACATGATGGAATATTATGCAGCCATAAAGAAGGACAAACTTATGAACCTCACGGCAACCTAGATGGATTTGGAGTCTATCACACTCAGTTATCTATCGCAGAAACCAAGAACTGAGTACCACATGTTCTCACTTATAAGTGGACCCTGAACACCTATCGTAATACTACAAAAAAGAGATTGGCAATAGCAGGACACTGCCAGGGGAGTTGGGGAGGGTAACATAACATCAATAAGGGTGCCTGATCCTAACCCAAGCTAAGTGAGATCCAGTGGGAGGTCCAAAACTTCACCTGTACCTAAACCACTTACGTACAAAATCCTGACTTATACCCCACAACTTTAAAGTTAAAAAAAAGAAAATGACAATTATTTAGGAATGGACATTGCAATGGGAATATGCACGCCACAGTAAACTATACGTCTATCCAGAAAGGTAGAGGAAGATGAAAGTTTTTAAAGAAAAAATGAGTAAGATTATATAATTGTTTTGATATAATTATCCTTGACTACAACTATCAAGGATACCAGTCCAAGGTTGGGCAGGCAGTTTCTGGGCAGATGCTCTTGCAAAAGGTATTTATTTATTTATTTATTTATTTTCTAGTATAAGATTGTGATGGCCTATGTGCAAGGTTGCAGTTTTTGCAGTCTTTTGTGATAGTTTTGTTGTCAGGCATTCGTACATGAAAACTCTTCCTTCCTGGGCTTCCTTGGCTCTATTTTGCAGCTTTTGTTTGTTTGTTTTAACACAAGTGGCTCCATTTTGACTCTGAAAACATTCAGATTCAAGAGGGTATTTTATCTGCAGAATAAAGTGTTGTACTTAGCAGACAGAATATTTAAAAGAAATTCTGTTGGGCCTATTGGAAACCAAACTAAAGGTAGTGTATAGCATAAATAAACGTTGAAAATGTGCTCTTAAAAAAAAGAAAATATGAAATACACAGAAAAATATACAATTAGAGTCAAGAATTGTGTTTTCTGTAGGCATTTGGTAAAACAAATTACCAAATCAATAAGAATATAGACTGCTTGAAAAATGCTATCACCCAAATTAATCCAATTGATATTTTACCCAACAACAAAAGAATACACATTATTTTTGTATATACAGGAACATTTACCATGACGAACAATATTCTGGGTCATAAGTAAGTCTTACTACAACTGAAAATATTAACATCATCTGAAAAATTTCCTAGAGGACAATGCAGTTAAATTATAAATAGACAAAAATATTTCTGTAAAATTCTCAAAATATTTGAAAGCTATATAAAACACTCTTTATAATAACATATGGTTGAAAGAAAAATCAGAAAGAAATTTATAAGGTGATTGTAACTGAATAAGAAGTAAAATACAACTATTAAAATCTGTGAAATGCATCTAAAGTAGTCCTTAGAATCAAATTCACAAAAATAAATTATTATATTTAAAAGTAAGAATTCAGATAAATGACTTAAGATTTAATATTAAGAAACAAGAATGCAGAGAAAACTAAGACCAAAATAGCAGAAGAAAGAAAATAATAAGTGCAGAAGTAATTGAAGAAGACAACAGGAAGCAATAGAGGAAATAAAAGAGAGACCAAAACTGACTTTTGAGAATGTCAATACAACTGATAAGCTTAAATCCAGAATGATTAGAAAAAAGAGAGAAAACATTACCAATATCAGGAATGAGATAATTGTATTAAACGGTCTTACTATTATTAAAAATTGATAAATTAGTATTTTTAACTTTATGTTAAGTCAACAAAATTTCACACAACAATGAATAATCAAGAATATGAAATTAAAAATGTCATGTACAGTAGCAAAAATACCATTCACAAAAGTGTGAAAATATGAATTATTTAAGGATGGATCTGACAAAAGATGTACAAACCTTCATCTTGAAAACTATGAAAGAGATAAAGGGTATGTGAATTAGGAAAGAATAAATCAAACTATCTCTGCCAAGATACTATTTTTTTTGAGTCAACATCTCACTCTGTTGCCCAGGACAGAGTGCAGTGACATGATCATGGGTACCACAGCACTGCTGGACTCAGATGATCCTTCTGCCTCAGCCTTCCTGTAGTTGGGACTATAGGTGTGTGCCACTACACCTGGAAAATTTTTTTTGTAGAGATGAGGTCTTGCTGTCTTGAATTCCTGGGCTTAAGCAATCCTCTGGCTTCAGCCTCTCAAACTGCTGGAATTGCAAGCATGAGCCACTGTGCCCACCCTATGATCTTATAGTTTGAAAACCCCCAAAACTCCTCCAAAAGATTCCTGGGCTCCATATCAAACTACTAACACAATTTTTCAAAGATTTAGAAATAAAATCCTAAAATTCTTATGGAACCAAAAAACAGCCTGAATGGCTAAAGCAAACATAAGGGGGAAAAAAGCTGGAGGCATAACATTACCCAACTTCAAATTGTACTACAAGGCTATATTAACAAGAACATCATAGTACTGGTACAAGGGCAGACAAGTAAATGAATTTTGTATATCTCAGGTAACAAAGTCAACACACACAAATCAGTAGCATTGCTATACACCAACAATGACCAAGCTGAGAATCTAATAAAGAACTCAATCCCATTTACAATAACTGCCCCCAAATAAAATATCTAGGAATATATTTAACCAAGGAGGTGAAAGACCTCTACAAAAAGAACTACAGACACAGAAGAAAGAAATTGTAGAGGACACAAAAAGAAAAACAACCCATCTCATGGATTGGAAGAATCAACATTGTTAAAATGACGATACTACCCAAAGTAATTTACATAGTCAACACAATCCCTATCAAATAACTAACGTCATTTTTCGCAGAATTAGAAAAAAAAATCCTAAAATTCATATGGAACCCGAAAAGCCAGAATAACCAAATCAATTCTAAGCGAAAAGAACAAAGCTAGAAGCATCGCATTCTCCAACTTTAAATTATACTACAAGGCTGTAGCAACCATAACAGCATAGTAGTGGTACAAGGGCAGTCACATGGACCAGTGAAAGAAAATAGAGAATTCAGAAATAAACCCAAATACCTACAACTAAGTGACCCTCGATAAAGCATATGCAAAGGAAAAGACAGCCTATTCAACAAATAGCGTTGGAAAAATTGGATCTTCACATGCAGAAGAATGAAAAATCACTATCTCTCACCATATTCAAAAACTGTAGTCAAGCTGAACTAATAACTAAAATGTAAAACCTAAAATCATTAAAATCCTGGAAGAAAATCCAGAAAAATCTCTTTTGGACACTGGCCTAGGTAAAGAATAAAACACCAAAGCATATGCAGCAAAAACAAAAATAAATAAGTGGAATTTAGTTAAACCAAAAAACTTCTGCACAGCAAAATAAATAATCAACAGAGTAAATAGGGAACCTACGGAATGGGAGAAAACATTCATAAACTATACATCCAACAAAAGACTAATTTCTGGAATCTAAAAAGAACTCAAACAAATCAGCAAGAAGAAAACAACTCAATTAACAAGTAGGCAAAGACACGAATAGATATCTTTCAAAAGAATATATACAAATGGCTGACAAATGTGAGGGAAAAAAGCTCAACATTAATAATCATCAGGGAGCCGGGCTCGGTGGCTCAGTCTGTAATCCCGCGCCTTGGGAGACTGAGGTCAGTGGACTGCCTGAGCCTGCAGGTTCGAGACCCACCCGGGCAACTTGGCGAGATCTCATCTCTACAATAAATAAAAAACTTAGCCGGGCGTGCTAGCGCGCACCTGTAGTTCCGGCTACTTGGAAGGCTGTGGCGGAAGGATCTCCGGAACCCAGTAGGTCGAGACTGGGCGATAGAGTGAGACTCCAACTCAAAAAAAAAAAAATCATCATCATCATCAGGGAAATGCAAATAAAAACCACAATGAGATACCACTTGAGACAGAATAGCCACTACTAAAAATAAAAAAAATAGATGTTTGTCCAGATGCTGTGTAAAGGGAACATTTATACACTATTGGTAGGAATGTAGATTAATAAAACTGTAGAAATCAGTATGAAGATTTCTTAAAGAACTAAAAGTACATCTACTATTCAGTCCAGCAATCCCACTACTTGATATCTATCCAAAAGATAAAGTTGTTATACAAAAAAGACACTTGCGCTCACATGTTTATTGCAACACAATTCACAATTGCAAGGAAGTTGAACCGATATGCATATATATATTTTTTTAATTCAACTTTGAAAAGTAATACATAGATAACATCTCCTAAAATATGTATGCATTTTTAGCACTACACACACACACACACACACACACACACACACACAAACCCCACCACCACCACCACCACCACCACCACCATTCAGTCATAAAAAAGAATGAAATAATGTGCTTTGCAGCAACTTGGATGGAACTGGAGGCCATTATCCTAAGTGAAGAAATGCAGGAACAGAAAATCATAATTTTATATGTTTCCTTCTGGAAATTTTAGTTTTAACTTTTGCATTTAGATCTATGATTCATTTCAAGTTTACCTTTGTTTATGCTGTGAACCGAGAATAATGGTTCTCTTTTCGCATATGGCTGCCTAATTGTTCCATCATATTTTTTTAAAAGATTATAGTTTTTCCCATTCAATTCCCTTGGCATTTTTCTTGAAAAGTAATCAACCATATATTTGTGTGTGTCTATATCTAGAATCTTTATAATGTTCAGTTGTCCTATTGTCTATCTTATGCCAGCAGCAGATTCTCTTTATTGTTGTAGCTTTATAATAAGCTTTGAAGTCTGATAGTGTAAGTCTTCTAAACTGGTTCTTTTCCAAAGTTGTTTTAGCTGTTTAGATCCTTTTCATTTCCCTAAAAATTTTAGAACCAGTTTGTCAATTCCTACACATGCCCTCTTGGGATTATTATCGAGATTGTGCTGAGACTATTGGTGAATTTGAGGAGAATTAACTCTTTAAAAATATTTAATATTTAACTTCATGAGTATCGTATATTTCTCAATTTATTTGGGTCTTCTTTACTTGTTCTCAGAAATACTTTATAGGGTTTTGTTTTGCATGTTTTCTATTTTTATTGTCTTCTGAGTTGCCCTAAGTTTTTTTCTTTAATTTCAATAGCTTTAGAAGTGCAAATGGTTAATGGTCACATGGATTCATTGTATAGTGGTGAAGAAGTCTGGACTTTAGGTGTATCTGTCACCCCCACTAGTGCACATTGTACCCAGCAGTCGATTTTTCATCTCCCCCATCTTCCCACCTCCCCTTCTGAGTCTCCATATCCATCATACCATTCTTTATGTCTCTACAGACCCATAGCTTAGCTCCCACTTATAAGTGAAAACATGCAGTATTTGGTTTTCCGTTCCGAAGTTACTTCACTTAGGATAATGGTCTCCAATTCCAGAGCACATTATTTCATTCTTTCATTCTTCTTTATGGCTGAATGGTGGTGGTGCTTGTGGTGTGTGTGTGTGTGTGTGTGTGTGTGTGTGTGTGTGTGTGTGTGTGTGTAGTGCTAAAAAATGCACACACATTTTAAGAGATATTACCTATGTATTATTTTTCAAAGTTGAATTAAATATATACATAGAAATCAGTATGAAGATTTCTTAAAGAACTAAAAGTACATCTTCTGTTCAATTCAGCAATCCCACTACTTGGTATCTACCCCTCAAAAAAAAGGTGGTTATACAAAAAAGACACTTGTGTCACATGTTTATTGCAATACAATTCACAATTGCAAGGAAGTTGAGTCAATATACACATATATACATATGCAATTGTGAATTGTATTGCAATAAACATGTGACACAAGTGCCTTTTTTGTATAACCTCCTTTTTCTTTTGGGTAGATACCAAGTAGTGGGATTGCTGAATTGAACAGTAGATGTACTTTTAGTTCTTTAAGAAATCTTCATACTGATTTCTACAGAGTTTTATTAATCTACATTCCCATCAATAGTGTATAAATGTTCCCTTTACACAGCACCTGCACCAACATCTATTTTTTTTTATTTTTAGTAATGGCTATTCTGTCTCAAGTGGTATCTCATTGTGGTGTTTATTTGCATTTCTCTGATGATTATTAATGTTGAGCTTTCTTTTCCCCACGTTTGTCGACCATTTATATATATTCTTTTGAAAGATGTCTATTCGTGTCTTTACCTACTTATTAATTGAATTGTTTTCTTCTTGCTGATTTGTTTGAGTTCTTTTTAGATTCCAGAAACTAGTCTTTTGTTGGATGTATAGTTTATGAATGTTTTCTCCCATTCCGTAGGTTCCCTATTTACTCTTGATTATTTACTTTGCTGTGCAGAAGTTTTTTGGTTTAACTAAATTCCACTTATTTATTTTTGTTTTTGCTGCATATGCTTTTGGTGTTTTATTCTTTACCTAGGCCAGTGTCCAAAAGAGATTTTTCTGGGTTTTCTTCCAGGATTTTAATGATTTCAGGTTTTGCATTTAAATTATTAGTCCATCTTGACTACAATTTTTGAATATGGTGAGAGATAGTGATTTCTTTTCATTCTTTTGCATGTGGCCATTCAATTTTACCAATGCTAATTGTTGAATAGGCTGTTCTTTCCTTTGTGTATGTTTTTATCTGCTTTGTCGAAGGTCAGTTAGTTATAAGTATTTGGGTTTTTTTCTGAATTCTCTTTTTTTTCCCCCATTGGTCCATGTGTCTACCCTTGTACCAGTACTATGCTGTTATGGTTGCTACAGCCTTGCAGTATAATTTGAAATTGGGAATGCAGTGCTTCCAGGTTTGTTCTTTTTGCTTAGAATTGCTTTGGTTGTTCTAGCTTTTTGAGTTCCATATGAATTTTAGGATTCTTTTCTAATTCTGTGAAAAATGATGTTAGTCATTTGATAGGGATTGTGTTGACTATGTAGTTTACTTTGGGTAGTATGGTCATTGTAACAAATAAAATCCTAAAATTCTTATGGAGCCAAAAAACAGCCTGAATCGCTAAAGCAAACCTAAAGGGGAAAAAAAAGCTGAAGGCATAATATAACATTGTCTAACTTCAAATTATACTACAAGGCTATAGCAACAAAAACATCAAAGTACTGGTACAAGAGTAGACATATAAATGAATTTAGTAAATTTCAGGTTACAAAATCAACATGCACAAATTATTTGCATTGCCACACACCAATAATGACCAAGCTGAGAATCAAATAAAGAACTCAATTTCATTTACAATAGCTGCTCCCAAAATAAAACACCTAGGAATGTATTTAACCAAGGACATGAAAGATCTCTACAAAAAGAACTGCAGAACTCAGGTAAAAGAAATTGTAGAGGACACAGACA
The DNA here is from genome assembly GCF_000164805.1 of Carlito syrichta. Taxonomy (NCBI): domain Eukaryota; kingdom Metazoa; phylum Chordata; class Mammalia; order Primates; family Tarsiidae; genus Carlito; species Carlito syrichta. Next base: position 76,737 of record NW_007010942.1, on the reverse strand, counting down.
AATAGAAAAACATCCCATGCTCATGAATTGGAAGAAGTTGAACGGGTCACATGGATATTTTTGGTTGTAATGAATACTTTCATTATTTTTACTATGTTTCACTACTTTGCTTCACAGTTGTAACATTAAAACTCATCAGATTATACACTTTACATATGTGCAATCTGAAGTTCATAAATTATAACTAATAAAGCTGTATAAAAAGACACAGGGTGGGATATTTACAAGTATATCTGCATTTATTTATATATTCTGTAACATATGTAGCAATATATTTAAGAATAATCTTAAGTAGCCTGAATAGAATTGTCTTGGACCCGAGTTAGTGACCTTGTTATTTTCTTAATTTTTATGTTGAAATAAATGGGCTTAGAAAAATATGCACCCAAAAAACCTGGGGGGGAAAAAAGAGTCTCTGGGACAGGAGAATACCTTTTTGTTAAAAAATGATCCAAAATACTATTCAAATATCACTTTTTTACCCATAATATAACAAACAGAAGAGAAGAACATGCCCAACATTAGCAATAGTGTTGAATTATTACTCCAATGTCTTTCAATTTGGTCTTTAGTTGATCATGTAAAAGAGGACTTGGACTATACAATTTCTAAGTCCCCTTGCTTTGCACCCCCTCTTTCAAATGATTGGATGTGTTCTGTGAGAAAATGAATAATAAAACTTGAAAGAATTCTTTTAAAAAGAATAATCTAACTCAACTCAAGAACACATGTCACACAGTACACAATTTTCATCACAGAAGGAAAATAATATATATTAAACACAGTGGAATTATAAATTTAGATGAGAAGCACAGAATGGGAATAGAGAATGCAAACCAAAAGGATCAAATAAATGAATGACAACAAGAAGGGGGACTTGCCTGAAAGAATGATAAGAACAATGATAAGAGCTAGAAATAAGATTTTCTCAACACTCTGACCCTAAAGTAGCCCCCACCCTGCTCTTCCTTGGACTATCTGACCTTCTCTTAGGTAGGCCCCTGTAAAATCCATGTTTGTTATTTCCTTAGGGACTGTATAGTGCTGCCTGCTCCCAATAACCTTAGCTCGTAACCCTCTTTCCAGTTCACATGTCTACCTCATGCTTATCTCCAAGGCCTCACCTTAAATATTGCTTCCTGAACATGTTTCCTGGCCACAAACCACTTAATCCTCAATTTAAATTTTTTGTGCTCTTTTACTTTCTCTTAGCAGCCTGAAAACTTCTTTCAGAGCACTTATTAGTATGTGTTATGTCAGTATATGTTCTTTACAGGGATCTTTTTTTTGAAACATCTGTCTCCTTATTCCATTGTAAGCCCCATGATGAAAGATACCATTGCCTGTTTTGTTCACCACTATATGTTTTAAGGGCATATACTCCAGTCCCTGATACATATTAATCTCTCAAATATGTTAGTTGGAGGAATGAACGAATGAATTGAAAAACCAAATGGAAAAGATGGATAGCTTGATAGAGAGACTGGTAGATAAATGTATGTACTTTTATCTATGTGTGTATTTATGTATGGTTCCCACATGTTTGGTTCCCCATGTCCCTGGTAGTGGGGAAACAGACAGGGATGTATTAGGGAGAGCAAAGGGATGAAAGATGCCCGGATATGGAATATAGAAGAAGAAATGCTGGAATGAAATAGGATGGATGGAATGAAAAGCCATTTGGGGGACTGAAAGAGGGAAGGAGGGAAGGAGACAGAGAGAGAATGAGAGTGAGAGAGAGAGAGAATGAGAGTGAGAGAGAGAGACAGAGACAGAGACAGAGGTAGAGAGTCAGACAGAGAGAGATAGAGAAAGGAGATAGGTAGCACTAAAGAGACAGGTAGAAGTCATGGGAGATGAGGGAGAGATGGAGGAGAGAGAGGAGGCAAGACTACAAGGTGACGAGCAGAAAGCCAGGGGCAGGAAGAAAGCAAAGGACCACCACTAATAAACTCCTGTGCAGTGATCAAAACATTGAATTCCAGAAGTTCCCACTTTTCTTGTCCTCACCACTAGCTCTTAACATTAGCCATGAAAAAATACAGCTGTTTGTAAAAATTAAGGCAGCAAAGACCCTACTCTAGTCGTTACTTTTGATGAAAAACCAGTAGCTGAGATTGTACCAGTAATAAAGCTGCAGGGAAAAGGACACGGACAAGAAGAAACTGCTCTTATGAGGCAAGCTGCATTCATGTGCATGTATGGGAAATACATACTGCAAAGGTAATAAATTGATATCCCACTATGGGACACTGGGTGAAATTAAACCGTCCTGGGGACAAAACAATGAATTCCAGATGGGACTTGCCCTGTTTTTGGGATTGGGAATTCATTATATCGAAACTCTAAAATGAAATGAAAAATTTAATATCACAAGCCATACAAATGTTGGAACCATAATCATTTTATCCCAAGGGCATTTTTACAGGTGCTGTTAGAGTAATAAGACAGAGGAAACAGCCAATTTTGGCATTTTAATGATATGGTTCCTAAGCTCTGTGTTTTGTTTTAATTCACTATGGGCCTGAATTGTTACCTGAAACCGATAGAGGATTATAGGCAACATTTTTATTTTAAATGAACCGGAATGAAGAAATACTTCTCATATTGAAACCACTGCAGTGTAGTGATGTTTTGCCATAAGATCTTCCCTTCACCTCTCGAGACATGAAGTAGATAGAAACTCCACCGTGGGTAACTTTAAGTAATGGTTCATGCAGCATGAGTGTAGAGAAACTGGAACCCTTGTATACTGTTGGTGAGAATGAAAAACGGTGAAGCTGCTGTGGAGAACAGTATAAAGATATCTCAAAAAAAAATTAAAATAGAACTACCATATGATTCAACAATTTCACTTTTGGGATTTACCCAAAAGAATTAAAATCAGGATCTCAAAGAGACTTCTGCACTCCAATATTTAATGCAGTATTATTCACAATAGCCAAGATGTGGAAACAACCAAAATGTCTATCAATGGATTAATAGATTTTTTTTTAAAAACTGCGAATAGTGTGTGGTTATTACTCTTGCTTTTTTGGCATGAAGTGCTGGTGTGAAAATCTGAGTTAAAACTGATGTCGCCTCCTTTTATATGATTCACTTTTTCTGCTTGGATTATCTTAATAACTGTTTTTGTGCTTCCACTTGAATAGCTTAAATTGGACTCATCTTTGTCAATATTTCTCGACACATTTTTCCAGTATGTGGTATGCTTTTTTGAGCCACAGCTTTATCTTGTGTTTTGTTTTACAGAAAATGTTCTATATTATACTGTTGAAATATTTCATTTATAGCATTCTCTGCTTTTAGGAATCAAATTAAACTAATTTTATATTAACCTTGTTCTCCACTTTTATGATTTCTTTGATTGCTATAATTTTGTTTTCTTGTTTAAACTCACTGTAATGATCACAAGCCGTTTCTTCATGGTTATTCTTTTTTAAAATAAACTTTTTAATTTTTAATACTTTTAGATTTATTGTGAACATAATAATTGTGAAGATAATATAGCATTTTAACTGCTATTAACATCTTACATTAGTATAGTAAATTTGTCTCAATTAATGAAGCAATATTGATGCTTTTTAATTTTTTTGAGTCAACATCTTACTCTGTTGCCAAAGTTGGAGTGCAGTGGCATGCTATGGGTATCACAGCCTTGACCTACTGGGCTCAGGTGATCCTTATGCCTCAGCCTTCCAAATAGCCGGAACTATAGGCATCACATCCAGCTAATTTTTTTATTTATTGTGGAGACAATGTCTCGCCAAGTTGCTCAGGTTGGTCTTCAACCCTTGGGCTCAGGCAATCCTCTTGCCTCCACCTCTCAAAGTGCTGGGATTATAGGCATGAGCTACCACACCTGGCCATGCTTATGAACTACAGTGTATAATTTTATTTCCTTGGTTTTGCTTAATGACCCATTTCTGTTTTATGATTCCATCCAGGGTACCACATTACAATTAGTCATCATGTTTCTTTAGGTCCTGCTAGCTAAAAAAGTTTTTCAAATTTTTCTTGTTTTTGATGACCTTGACAGATTTGAAGTGTTTATTGGTCAGATATTTTGTAAAATGTGCTTCTCTTGAAATTTGTCTTATGTTTTTCTCATAAGTGGACTGGGCTTTGGGGATTTTGAAAAAAGAACCCAGAGGTAAAATGCCATTCTCATTGCATTGTATCAAGGGTACATACTATCAACATGATTTTTCACTGTTGAATTTAACTTTGATCACCTGGCTGAAGAAGTGTGTTTGTCAGGTTTGCACACTGAAAACTTAGTACTCTTTCTCTCTCTCTCTCTCTGTTTTTTGTTTTTTGTTTTTTTTGCCTTTCCATGCTTTGCTTTTTGGAATGAAGTCACTATGTACAACTTACATTTAAGGAGTGGAGGTGATGTTCCACCTCTCTGAGTGTGGAGTTCTACATAAATTATTTGGAATTCTTCTGCATGAGAAATTTGTCTAATATCACAAGTATCTTTTCTTTGTTAATGTACTTATGTTAGTGTGAAGTTATGGATCTATATTTTATGTCTTATTCCAATACTATTTATTTTGTTGCTAAAACTGTTTCAGCTTTAATTGGAACCTTTTCAGTTGACTCCTGTGGTGTCCCTTTGACTTACTGCCATCAATGATTTTGTTTTTGAGCACTTCCTTACTTTCTGGCACTATAAGATACTCCTCTCATCTTTTTTCCACCTTTATTGAGGCATGATTGACAAATAAAATTTTAAAAACATAGGTGTATAATGTGATTGTTTGATATAGGTATACATTGTGAAAAGATTAACACAATCAATTTAGTTGGTACATCTTTAAAAAAAATTTTATTATAAAGATGTGGGTTACGTTTCAGGGTTAGGCATATAAGCATTGATCATGCAGGTACCCTTGTTGATGAGGTATGTCCCTTCCTCCCCTAGCAGTTTCCCTCAACCGCCAATCCCACCCCTCTGCCCTGACAGTTTCCCACTACTACCAATCATTTTCTTATAGCGTTATAATTGTTCAAGGGCCGTTTATGAGTCAGAATATATGGAACTCTATTCTTTGTTTCTATGATAAATCACTGAGTATCCATCCAAGTTGCTGCAAAGTCCATATATTTGTCCTTCTTTATGGCTGCATAATATTCCATTGTGTATATGTACCACATTTTTTTATTCCAGTCCAGCTTCAATGGCAACATGGTTGGTTCCATGTTTTTCCTATTGTGAACAGAGCTGTAACAAACATACGTGTGCAGGTATCTTTTTTGTAGAATGATTTGAGTTCCTCTGGGTATATTGCCAATAGGAGAATTGCTGGGTCATATGGAAGGTCAATTTCTAGTTCTTTCAGGAATCACCACACTGTCTTCCAAAGAGGCTGAACCAGTTTGCATTCCCACTAGCAGTGTAGAAGTGTTCCTTTTTCTCTGCATACTTGCCAGCATCTGCTGTTGTTTGTGTTATTAATGATGGCCATTCTTACAGGGATAGGTGGTATCTCAATGTGGTTTTGATTTGCATTTCTCTTATGAAGAGTGAGGCTGAGCACTTTTTCATGTGTCTGTTGGCTGCCCATATATCTTTTTTTGAGAAGTGTCAATTCATGTCTTTTACCCACTTTTTAAAAGGGGCTGTTTGTTTTTTCTCCTTTCAGCGCGTTTGAGTTCCTTGTAGATCCTAGATGTTAGGCCTTTGTCGGATAAAGAGTTGGCAAATATATTTTCCCATTTTGTGGGCTGTCTCCCTGCTCTCTTGATGGATTCTTTGGCTTTGCAGCAGCTCATTAATTTGATGAGGTCCCACTTGTCTATTTTATTTCTTAAGGTGTTGGTCTTTAGGGTTCTGAATAGGAATTGTTTCCCAGTTCCCATTTTCATAAGGATGTCTCTTGTGTTTTATAAGATTCTTATAGTTTGAGGTTTTACATTCAGGTCTTTGATCCATTTAGAGTTAATTTTTGTGTATGGTGATAGGTAGGGGTCCTATTTCAATCTTCTGCATGTGGTCAGCCAGTTTTCCCAGCACCATTTACTGAATAGGTTCTCCTCTCCCCAGTGGTTGTTGTTGGAGGCTTTATCAAAGATGAGTTGGTTGAGGAATTGAGGCTTTGCTTCTGGAATCTCTATCCTGTTCCATTGGTCTATATGCCTGTTCTAGTACCAATACCAGGCTGTTTTGATTACTGTAATCTCATAGTAAAGTTTAAAGTCTGGAATTGTGATACCTCCTTCTTTGTTTCTTGTGCTAAGAATTGTTTTGGTTATTCATGGTCGTTTATGTTGCCTTATGAATTTCTGTATTGTCATTTCCAGGTCTGAGAAGAATGATGTTGGTAATTTAACGGGTATTGCATTGAATCTATAGATTGCCTTTGGCAGGAAGGACATTTTTTAAATGTTGATTCTTCCTACCCATGAGCATGGAGTATTTTTGCATTTGTTTGTGTCTCCTTGGATTTCTTGACCAGTGTTTTGTAGTTCTCATTGTAAAGGTCTTTCATTTCTCTGGTTAGGAAGATGTTGAGGTATGTCATTTTTGTGTGTGGCTATTATGAATGGGATTGTGTTTTTATTTGGGTTTCTGTCTGTTTGTTGTTGGTGTATAGGAATGCAACTGTCTTTTGCACATTTATTTTTGTACCCTGAGGCTTTGCCAAAGTCCTTTATCAGTGCAAGCAGGCTTTTGTCAGCTTCTCTTGGATTGTCAAAGTATAGGATCATATCATCAGCAAAGATAACTTGACTTCCTCTTTTGCTATTTGGATACCCCCGATTTCCTTCTCTTGTCTAATTCCCCTAGCTAGGACTTCCAACACAGTGTTGAACAAGCGGGGTGAGAGTAGGCAGTCTTGTTTTGTTCCAGTTTTCAGGGGAAATGTTTCCAGTTTCTGTCCATTTAGCAGTATGTTAGCTGTGGGTTTGTCGTAGATGGCGCTTACTCTTTTGAGGTATGTTCCTTCTCTACCTAGGTGTTTGAGGGTTTTTATCAAGAAGGGATAATGGATTTCATCACAAGATTTTTCTGCATCTAATGAGATAAACTGTGGTTCTTGTTTTTACACCTGTTGATGTATTTAATGACATTTATGGTCTTGCGAATATGGAACCAGCCCTGCATCCTTGGGATGAAGCCTGTTTGGTCATGGTGGATGATTTTTGAGATGTGTTTTTGAATCAGATTTGCTAGAATCTTGTTGAGGATTTTTGCATCTGTTTATAAGGGATGTTGGCCTGTAGTTCTCTTTCTTTGTTGGATCTTTACCCGGTTTTGGTATCAGTGTAATGCTAGCTTTGTAAAATGATTTAGGGAGAATTCCATCCTTCTCAATTGACTGGAATACTTTCAAAAGAATTGGTGTCACCTCCTCCTTGTACATTTTGTAGAATTCTGCTAGATAACCACCTAGTCCAGGACTTTTTTTTGTGGATAGTTTTCTTATGACAGAGTCAATTTCCTGGGTTGTAATTGGTCTATTTGGAGTGTCAAAGTCTTCTTGTTTCAATCTGGGGAGGTTGTGTGATATCAGAAAATCCTCCATTTCATGTTTGTTTCCATATAGGTATACATAGTAATCTCTGATAATCTTTTGTATTTCTTCAGGGTCAGTTGTGATTTGGTGTTTTGTATTTCTGACTGTATTTATTTGAGTTTTTTCTCTCTTTTTCTTGGTCATTCTGGCTAGGGTTCCATCAATCTTGTTAATTCTTTCAAGGAACCAGCTTTTTGTTTTGTGGATGTTTTCTATGATATTTTTGTCTTCTATGTCCCATATTTGGGCTGTATTTTGTTGATATGGATTCTTCTGCTAAAGTTGGGGTATTGGTGGTTTACTTGTTCCAGCTCCCTTAGGTGAGTTGTTAGGCTCTCAACTTGTGATCTTTCTGTTTTCTTGGTGTGTGCTTGTAGAGATATAAATTCCCCTCTTAGAACTGATTTCATGGCATCCCAGAGATTTTTTGTTTCCAGGAATCTTCATTTCTGCTTTGATTTCAGTGTCAACCCAGTAGTTGATCAGCATCATGCTGTCCAGTGTCCATGTCCTTGTGGGCTTTGGGGAGATTTTTTTGGTGTTGATATTTATTTTTATTCCAATGTGGTCTGAGAAGGTGCATGAAAATATTTCAACATTATGGAATTTGTTTATGCTTGATTTATGGCCAAGGATGTGATTGATCCTGGAGTATGTTCCACGTGGTGATTTGTAGAATGTATATTCTGTGGTTGTTGGGTGGGATAATCTGTAGGTATCTATTAAGTCCATTTGGTTGAGTGTCAAGTTTAGGTTCTGGATCTCCTTGTTGATTTTTTGCCTCAATGATCTGTTTAGGGCTGTTAGTAGGGCATTCAAGTCCCCAGCTATAATAGTGTTAGAGTCAATATCTTTTTGTAGTTTACTTAGTAGTTGCTTTTGAAATGCTGGTGCTCCTGTGTTGGGTGCATATATGTTTAGGATCAATAGTTCTTGCTGATGGATCAAACCTTTTATCATTATGTAGTGTCCTTTTATATATTTTTAAATTTTTGATAACTTAAAGGTTGGTTTGTATGATATTAAGATTGTGACTCCTACTTTCTTTTGTGATCTATTTGCCTGGAATCTCATTTTCCATCCTTTAACTTTGAATCTGTGTGTGTCCCTTGTGGTGAGATGGGTTTCCTGGATGCAGCAAATAATTGGGTCATGGTTTCTTATTCAGTTTGCCATTCTATGTTTTTTCAGTGGTGCCTTTAGTCCATTCACATTCAGGCTGATTATTGAAATGTGATTGTTTGTCTCTGTCATGAGATTCTTATAAAGTTTTTTCTCTGTTTGCTTGTTTTCTTTTGGCTTTGGGGGTTGATGTATGTGTGTGTTTTTAAGTTTCTTGTTGTGCTGTATTCTCTGTTTATTCTGTGCTCTGCTGTTTTCTTGGGAAGTGTGTGGTCATTCTTTTTTTTCTTTCTTCTGTGCTTAATAACTTTTGGTATTACCTTTTGGAAGCTGCACAATCTCTTAGGGATTGTATGTCTGGGAAGGATTTTAATTTTCCATCACTGATGAAGCTGATCTTGGCTGGGTAGGAAGTTCTTGGTTGAAATTGTTTATCATTGAGGACTTTGAATATTGGGCTCCAGTGCCTTCTTGCTTGTAGTGTTTCTGCTGATAGGTCTGCTGCTATTCTGATTGGTTTTCCCCAGTAAGTAGTCTGACTTTTCTCTCTTGCTGCCTTTAGGATTTTTTCTTTTGTGCCTACTTTGTGTAGGCAAATTACTGTTTGTCTAGGGATTGGTCTTCTCATTTGATGTCTTGTGGAGGTTCTCATTTTAACTGGTCACATCTATGGTGAAATGGGGAAAGTTTTCTTGGATTACCTCCTGGAACACTTGCTCCAAGTTGTTCTCCATTTCCCTTTCTTCTTCTGGGATACCAATCAGGCATAGGTTCAGCCTCTTGATATAATCACATATCTCTTGTAGACTTTGTTCTTGCTTTCTGTGTCTTCTTTCTATTTTTTTACAGATTGGATTAATTCCATGTTCTGGTCTTCAAGTTCTGAGTTTCTTTCTTCGACTGGATTAATTCTGCTTTCCATGCCTGTTATCTTGTTATTTATTTCCTGTATGAAAATTTTATGGTCAAAATCTCTGTTACAAGTTCTTTCAGTGTTGTATCTTGTCTTTCTTGAATCTTATTCACTCTTTCCATCCATTCCCTAATCCCTGTCATATTCTGGAGCTAGTCATTGTTGACTTTCATTGTTTGGGATTTAAGATCTGATATTTTAGGAGTTTTCTCTTTGTTACACTTGAAATTGCTTGTGATATTCCTTTGATTTTTTTCTCATTTGTGACAGATCTATTGTTTTTCTCTTTATTCCTGTTATGCAGTGTCAGTGGGAGAGGCTTTCCTTCTGATGCTTGCTCAGCACACTATTCTTCCCAATCCAGGCTCTGGATTTGTTCTATTTTGAAATAGGACTGTGGGTGGGAAAGTCAAATAAGGTAGAGGATAAGGTGCTAGGATTCAGAAACTACTTGCAAATTACGGTGTCCACTGATTGAGGTGTGTGTTCCCTGAAACCCACTTCTACCACCACTCTATATGATGATGTAAAGCAGAAACCAATGCAAAAAATGATTGAACACACACACACCGAGACATGCACATACCCAAAACAAACTGGAATAATAACAGAGTGAGACAAAACAAACAACAGTAATAAAAAACCAAGAAAACTGAACACACACACACACACACACACACACACACACACACACACACACCCCTAGCACAAAGTGAATGGAGAATGAAAACAGAAAGACCAGGGTTAAAAAAAAGGGAATTCAGATCGAACCCTCACACATATATTCGCACAAACCTTAAGTTATAAAAAATAAAAATTAAAAAGAAGAACAAAAGAGCAAAAAGAAACCAACAACAAAAACAAAATTGAAAGATGAACACTCAATCATTCACATACACACGTAAACAGAAATAAACAGAAAACAACAAACAAAAGAAGAAAGAAACAGAAAAAGAAAAGAAAAAAATTGGGGGCATGCAGATCAAACCCTCACATACACATTCATGCACAAAGTAAAAATATTTTTAAAACAGATTAACAAACAGTCAAAAATTTCAAAAAATAAAAAAATTAAAAATTAAAATAAAAAATCTGTTCTTTTGTGTCAGGCTCTGTAATTGTTTCTATAATCTGGCCTCTCCTGCAGAGCTTCCACCTCTTTTACTCTTTCCCCAGTGTCTGGAGCAGGGAAGGAGAAGGGGCAGTGAAGGTGCCCTCTCCTTCCACTCTGGTATGGTCAGGGAGATTTTCTCCATTGGGGAGGTGCGGGGTTATCTCTTCCCAGGTATATACTCACCAGGGGATGCCCCAGTCAGGTCTATCCTGGAATGGAGTTCTCCTATTGTGTCTGATGTCTAGGCTCTGCCTGGGTTTGTCCCTCTCAGTTGCGGCCCAGATGTGTGGGTCCGACCTTCAGAGGATTCCTGGGGAAGAGGGGGTTTGGGTCAGCCCCAGATTCACCATTGATGTCTTTGGAGTTCTTCCTCATCCTTTTCTGGCAACACCCTTTGTTCCGTGGCTGAATCAGGGTACGGGGTGGGGTGTCTGGGACTCAGCACTCGTCAGGTCCTTCCTAAGTTTGTGCTTTCAGGATATTCCCTCTGATCACAATCAATCTCTGAGTATTGATCCACTAGTCACAGAGATCTGGTCTGTTGCTCCATGGTTAGCAAACTGGAGCACTTTCCTGTCCCACCTTCAAGATAGTGGCAGGGTGCCTCTCTTGTCATCTTTGGTGAGACTCTGCCTCTGGGCTCCCTCTGCAACCCCTGCTGCCAGTGCCTGGTCAGGCACTGAAGTGGTAAGGCAAAGCCTGGAGCTGGCAGTCTCTCCTGCTGCAGTAATGAGGCAGAGCCTGGGGCAGTAGTCTCTCTCTGCCACTTCTTCACAAAAAAACTTTTGTCTGTTTTTTTAAAAAATGGCACTCCACTTCTGACATCTGGGAAGAGTCAAGGATCAAGCAGAGAAACTGCCGTGCAAGCTGCTGCACCTGGTCTCTGGCTACTTGCTCATGAGTACCCGCTTAGTCTCTCCCAGCATTTTCTTCCCAGGAAGTGGTTTGCTGATTTAAAAAAATGGTGCTCGGTTTCTGCATCCTCAGAATTGCTAGAGTCCAAGCCCAGCAGCTGCAGCACCAGCTGCTGTACTAGGAGAGCCCTGGCCACTAGGTCCGTAGCCCTAATTCAGTTAGCCACTCACATGCCCACTCACTCACCAGCACATACACGAAATTTTCCATACACTCATTCACTCACACTGGGACTCTCATAGTCCAACTGGCTCGGCCACCATCTTCCCAACCTCAGCCTCCAACAACACATTTCAAGGATCATCCACCATGACTACATGGGCTTCATTCCTGGGATGCAGGGCTGGCTCAACATTTGCAAGACCATAAATGTAATTCAGCACATTTAGTGTATAAAACCAAGAACCATATTAGTATCTCATTAGATGCAGAAAAAGCATTAAAAAAAATCCAGCATCCCTTCTTGATAAAAACCCTTGGACACCTAGGCATCAAAAGAGTATTCCTTAAAGCAATAAGAGTCATCTATTACAAAACCACAGCTGACATCATGCTTAATGAGTGTAGAAAACCCTAGAGAGTCTGTCAAAAACCTCCTTACACTGATAAACAACTTCGGTACAGTCTTGAGATACAAAAAGTAACATATAGTAACAAATAGTATGCATATGTATAATCTGAATGTGATCTTTTATATGTCATTGATATTTCAATGTATAAATTAAAGCTAAATAATTGTGTCCTCTCCATGAGGACATTCACAACTGAGTGAGAGTAATGATTAGAAGCATTATAACATCTCAAAGAGTATTTGACATCTGAGAGAGCATATATTGCGTTTTGTTGATTATATGTGATATCATGATGAATATGTCATAGTCATCTGTGTGTGTGACATTTGAATATTTTTCTAAGATCCCAATTAGTCTGTAAATATTGAGTATATGTGATATCCATGAAAGCAAGCCGGTCACCTTAGCTTGGTGTTAAACACCTGAATTAGGGTGTGTGTTACCTGGATATGTAAGCAATATCCAAAAGGGTGTAAGTGACAGCTGTGTACCTGTGACTGCTAAGATACTACATATAATATATGGAGAGTTGTGTGCCATATCTGAAAAGTATACGAGAAGTACCTGAGTGTGTGTTTGACATCTGAATTAGCAAACAGATTACAAATGAGAATAACAAAAGAATATGTGGGTCTAACTTCAGAATGTTTTCTAACGGAATGTATGAAAAACGATTTAACTCTTATTGTGTGCCAAGTAATGTAAGCAATGTAAAACGGTTACAGCAGTGGGCAAGAGAACCAAGGTCAGTTTTAAATGAGGTCGTGTGATATCTTAAGAAATAATTGTAATTGCAGGAAAAATGTCTTAAATATGTTGAATTCATGAATTTCATTCACAAATCTTTCATGTGTACCTTCTACTTTCTTTGACACAGAGAGACCTGGGTACTCGTATACATAATGTAGCTTCAGAATTGCTGACCTAGCCTGAGGTCATGGGTTCAAGACCCACCTGGGCAACTTGGCGAGATCTCATCTCTACAATAAATCAAAAAATGAACCGGGCGTGGTAGCAGGTGCCTGTAGTTCCAGCTACTTGGAGGGCTGAGGTGGAAGGATCACCGGAGCCCAGCAGGTCAAGGTTGTGGTAGCCGGGAGCGGCCACTGCACTCCAGTCTGGCTGACAGAGTGAGACTCCAACTCAAAAAAAAAAAAAAAAGAATTGCTGAACTATATGCTATGATAAATTAACAACCAGAGTACTATGCTTTTGCATAATATCGTTTCTGTTTTAGTCATTCGATTACATGTGTAGTGGTATCTGATGGTTTTAAATTTCATTTTCCTAATTAGAATGATGTTGAGCATCTTTGTATGTGTTTTTTTGTCATTCATGTATCTTCTTTGGTGAGATATCTGCTCAAATCTTTTGCTCATTTCTTGATTGGGTTGTTTAATATCTTAACGGTGAATTTGAATATTATTTGTCCTTTTTGGATACAAGTTCATTGCTAGACATAGGATTTGAAAATATTTTAACCCAATCTGTGATTTGACTTTTCATTTATTATAGATGTCTTTGGAAGAGCAAAAGTTCTTACTTTTGATGAAATCTAATTCATTAATATTTTTCTGCTTTTGATATAGATAAGAAATCATTTCTTAACCCAAGGTTGCAAAAATTTTCTTCCATGATTTCCTCTATAAGTTAATCAATTTAGGTTTATATTTAGGTCTATGATCAACTTTCAGTGTATTTTTGTATACAATACTAGATATGAGTCAAAGTTAATTTGTTTTTGCATTTGGATGTCAATTTTTTTCCAGCACCACTTATTGTAAAACCTATTTTTTCTCTATTGGTTGGTCTTTGCACTTTGTCAAAAATCAATTGACAACATTTATGTAAATCTATTTTTGGGTTATCTATTCTGTTCCACAGATTTATGCATGGATCTTTCAACATGGTTTATTACTGTGGCTTTAGAATAAGTCTTGATTTGGGTAATATGAATTTTCCAATTTTTTCTTTGTAAGAATTTTATCATCCTCCTTTATTATCATAAGACAATTCCTTTTTATTTCTAGTTTCCTGAGAATTTTCATGATGAATGAATAAATGTAGAATTTTTCAAATAATTTTCTTCATCATTGAGATGATTGCATTTTTCCTTGTTTAGTTTGTTAATATGGTGAATTAGTTTTCAATTTATGAGGTTTTGATTTTTTGTTTTGTTTTGGGGGTTGTTTTTGACTTTTCATATAAATCTCAGAGTCAGCTTGTTAATATCTTCAAAAAGTTTTCTGGGATTATAATTGGAATTACATTTAATTTATAAATTGAATTGAGGAGAATTAATATCTTAGCAATATTGGGTATTTCAATCTATAAACACAGAATAACCCATAATTTGTTTAGATATTCATTAATTTCTTTCACCAGATTTGCAGCTTTTAGCATACAAATTCTATACATATGTTTTAAACTTATGCTTAAGTACTTGATTTTTTGTGCAATTGTGAAAATTATTTCTATTTTAAATTTAGAACTTTTTGCTAGTGTATAAAAATACGAGTGAATTGTAAGTTGACCATATATCCTTTGACCTTACTAATCTAAGTTGCAATTTCTAGGTGCTTAAAAAATATTTTTAAAGTTTTTACATACATAATCATATCATCAGCAATTAAAATAATTTTTATATGTTTCTTTTCAATTGTATTTTTAAAATTTTTTTTCCTTTTCTTATTATTCTGACTAGAAGTTCCAGTATGATACAGAATAGAGGTGGTCTGAGAGACATGCTTGCCTTACACCCTCATGATCTTAGGGTGATAGCATTTAGTCTCTTATCATTAAGAATGATGTTAGCTATAAATTTGTCATAGAGTCCTCCTTTATTATCTCAAGACAATTCTGTTTTATTTCTAGTTTCCCTGAGCTTTTCTAGTGAATGAATAAATGCAGAATTTCTCAAATAATTTTCCTCATCATTGAGATGATTGCATTTTTTTCTTGTTTAGTTTTTTAATATGGCAAATTATAGTTTTTAATTTTCAAATGTTAAGCTAGCCTTGCATGCCAAAGAAGAACCCACTTGATCATGCTATCTTTTTAATTTAAAAAAGCAGCTTTATTGAGGTATAATTAGTATACAAAAATACTGCATATATTTGATGTATATAATTTGATGAGTTTGGACATATGAATCTATCCATGATATCATCACCACAATCAAATTAATATCTCCAAAACATCCAAATGTTTCCATGTGTCCCTTTGTGGTTTTATGTGTGTGTGCATGTGTGTTATGAACACTCAGTGATGCCCACTCTTGCCATATCTTTTGTAACATTTTGCATTTATTTTTAATTGATAAAATTTTATATATAGTGTACAACATGTTTGTTGGAAATATGTGTATATTGTGGAATGACTAAATTGATATGTATATTACTTCACACAATTGTCAAAGTTTTGGGGTGAGAACACGTAAAATCTATTTGCCAAGCAATTTTCAAGAATACAGTACATTGTTATTGCTATGGTTTGACTGTGTCCCTCAACGTTTATGAGTTGGAAACTCAATCCCCAATGCAACAGTGCTGAGAGGTAGGAGATTTAAGAGGTAATTGGGTCATGAGAGTTCTGTCCTCATAAATAAATGGATTAATGACATTATCAAGAGAGTAGGTTCTTTTTTTGAAGGGAGATCAGAAAGATGTGCTTCATTTATTTCCTTAACCAGGAAAGGATCATGTGTTTGCTGTGTTTACAGATTTAAAACTACCACTACCAAAACAGAACAAAGAATCCCCCCAAAAAAATTTAAGGGGAGTGGGAATCCCCCAAAGAAATCCTGTTTCAGTTAGAGGGTAAACTATCTGGGTTGCTCACTAGCCAAATTTAAATGTCAGACAGGTGACTTATACATACTTAAAGACAAACAAAGGCTTGGTGTAGAAAGAGTAACTAGCAGACTGTGGAAAGAGGAGGTGAGGGAGCTGGGCAAGGATGACTGCGGAAGAACGTGGGGAAGGACAGGTAGAGTCCATGACCCACATGTGAAATGTCACAAAGTTGGGATTAGTGACTCCTGGGGGCTGGAAAACTTTAGAGAGCCAATGGCTTGCTGCATATTATACCCATGAAAGATTTCTGTTTTTGTGAAAATATTTCCCGTGCACTTGTGGTATTCATCTTTTGAGAGGCTTAATCTTCTATCCATTTTTGTTTAAAATTGCGGAAGTGGGTAATGAGGTCTTTCTTCGTATATGTCCAAGTTTTTCTTTTTCAACTTGGAGTGGAAGTTTGAAATGTGTTCATCTTGATTTTCATGTCTTTGGACAGATAAACCATCTTTTTCAGCTAGATTGCAAAACGAATTTAAAGTATTCCCTCGACGTGGGGCTAATACCACTGCTTTCCTCCTGGGCTGGAGTAATCTCTTTATTGCATCAACAAGGTTGACTCCATACTGGTCAGCAAGCAGGCAGTCAGCACACATAACAGTATCAAAATGTCCTTCCAATTGAGAGACATCTATCTCATTATCCCATCATAAACCCCAGCTTGATATTTTCCAAGTATTCAATATACCAGCCTTCTGATTCCTTGTGATGATGTCTTGTACATTTCTTTTTTTTGAGTTAGAGTGTCACTCTGTAACCCAGACTGGAGTGCAGTGGCCGCTACTGGCCACTGCAGCCTCGACCTCCTGGGCTCCGGTGATCCTTCTGCCTCAGCCTTCCAAGTAGCTGGAACTACAGGCGCGCGCTACCACGCCCGGCTAATTTTTTGATTTATTGTAGAGATGAGGTCTCGCCAAGTTGCCCGGGTGGTTCTCGAACCCGCGGGTTCAGGCAATCCACTCCTCTCAGCCTCCCAAAGCATGGGATTACAGGCTGAGCCACTGAGCCTGGCTGTCTTGTACATTTCTGATGGCCTCTTCATTCCTATCAGTTAGCATAACTTTTCTGACATCTGCAGAAATAGCAACCATGAGCCCAGTCAAGCAAGTCATGCCACCCCCTAGCTCACACACAGTAAGGTCCCTGAATTTATTAGTGTTCTTGAGGCAGTAGTAAGCCAAAACCTCTTCGGACAGCCAGATGCAAACATTTTCTGTATTGTCGTAGCTGGTAAGAGCATTTTCAACATTCAAAGAGCCATCAGTATGCCTTAAGGGGATACTGCACTCAGGATAGAAGACACTTGTATATTGGACCCATACACTACTCTCCTCTCCAGTTCCCTCTCACTTTTTTGGGGGGGATCTCTGTTACTGAAAACAGATTAAATGATTCAATCTTCTCACAGATACATGTTGCAGACAATCATCCAGGTTTTTGCTTCGAAACCTGCCACAGGAGCTTCCACCGGGCAGCTCTCAGGAGTACTGCGACACCAGAGTAGTTTCTTTAAAAAGGTTGTTTGGCCTACTCTTGCTTTCCTCTCTTGTGCTCTCTCTCACCATGGGATGACTTTTATCATGTTATGATGAAGCAAGAAGCCCTCACTAGATGCTCGCCCCTCAATCTTGGACTTCCCAGACTCCATAACTATAGGAAATAAATTATTCTCCTTTATAAATTACCCAGTCTCAGGTACTCTCTTATAACAGCATAAAACACACTAAAACAACTATTAACTACTGTCACCATGTTGTACAATAGATCTCTTCAATTTATTCTTCCCATATAACTGAAATTTGATATCTTTTGACCAACATATCCCCAGCCACCCATGCCCAGACTCTGGTAGCCACAATTCTACCGTCTACTTCTATGAGTTCAACTTTTGTAGATTTCACATGTGACTGAGATTATGTGGTATTTGTCTTTCTGTACCTGGCTTATTGCATTAACATATCACCCAGATTCATTCATGTTGCTGCAAATGGTAAGATTTTATTATTTTTATGACGGAATAGTATTACATTGGGTATATATACCACATTTTCTTTGTTCATTAGTTTGCTGAATGAACATTTTGGTTGGTTTCATATTTTATCTATTGTAAAAAAAATGAACATTGGAGTGGAGACATCTTTTCAACATACTGATTTCATTTCCTTTGGATATACACCCATTACTGAGATTTCTGGATCATATGGTAGTTCTATTTTTAATTTTTTGAAGAATCTCCATACTGTTGTCTATAATGGCTATACTAATTTGCATTCTTACCAATAGTCCAACAGTTATCTTTTGTCTTTTTTATAAAAGTCATTCTAACAAGTATGAGGTGATATCTTTTTGTGAATTTAATTTGTATTTTTCTAATAATTAGTAGTTTTGAGCATTTTTCATATACCAATCGGTCATTTGTATGTCTTCTTTTGAGAATTATCTACACAGGTCCTTTACTTATTTCTTAATCAGATTATTTATTTTCATACTATTGAGTTGTTTGAGTTGCTTACAAATTTTGGATATTAACTCAAATATCAGATATATGGTTTACAGATATTTTCTTTCATTATGTAGGTTGTCCACTCTGTAATTATTTTCTTGGTTATGCAGAAAATTTTAGTTTGACTTGTTTATTTTTATTTTCGTTGCCTGGGCTTTTGAGTTTATATCCGCCCAAATCATTACCCAGACAGTTATTAACTATGGCCACCATAGGAAATTATGATTTCCTATGTTTTCTTCTAGGAGTTTCACAATTTCATGTCATATATTTAAATATTCAATACATTTTGAGTTCGTTTTTGTATATGGTGTGAGGTAATGGTACAATTCCACTTTTCTATATGAAGCTATTCAGTTGTCCCAATACCATTTATTGAAGAGACTTTCCTTTCTCCGTTGTGTGTTATTGGCATTTTTGTCCAAAATCAATTGATTATAAATGTATCGCTTTATTTCTGAGCTCAATATTCTGTTCCATTGGTTTATATGTCTTTTTTTTAAAGTGTCAATACCAGGTTGTTTTGATTACTATAGTTTTGTAGGAACTTTTGAAGTTGGTTGTGTGATGTTTTTGGATTTGTTCTTCTTTCTGAAAATTGCTATGGTTATTTGACAGGGTTTGTGTGTGTGTGTGTGTGTGTTGTTCTATACAAATTTTAGGATTTATTTTCTGTTTTTGTGAAAAAGGCCATTGGAATTTTGATAGTAATTGAATTGCATCTATAAATCACATTGAGTTACAAATATTTTAACAATATCAATTCTTGTGCTCTATGAACACAGGATAGCTTTCCATTTATTTGTGTCAATATCTACTTCATCCATATTTAAAATTTTTCAGTTTATAGGTTATTATCCTTGGTTAAGTTTATTACTATTTTATTTTTATATAAATTGTGGCTATTGTAAATGAGATTGTTTTCTTGATTATATTTTTTGTCTATTGTCTTGTTAATGTATAGCAATGCTACTAAATTTTGTGTGTTGAGTTTATATCCTGCAACTTTATGGAATTCATTTTTATTTCCAAAAGCTTTTTGGTATAATGTTTAGGGTTTTCTCTATGTATCAAAACAGGACAATTTACCTCTTCTTTTTTATTTGGATGCCTTTTTTTCTTTCTCTTGTTTGATTGCTGTGGCTAAGACTTTCAGTACTATGTTCAATGGAAATGGTGAGTGGGCATCTTTGACTTTTTGCTGATCTTATAGGAAAAGCATCAGCTTTTCACCATTGATTGTGGATTTGTCATATGCAGCTTTTATTTTTGAGGTGCCTTCCTGTTATACCTAATTTGTTAAGAGCCTTTATTATAAAATGTTGTTGAATTTTGTCAAATGCTTTTTTTCATCAACCATAAGATGATCATATGATTTCTGTCCTTTATTCTTTAAATGTAATGTGTCATGTTTATTGATTTTTGTATGTTGAATCATTCTTGAATCCCTGGGATAAATTTATCTTGATCATGGTGAATAATCTTTTTAATGTGCTGGTACATTCAGTTTGCTGGTATATTGCAGAGGACATTTGCATCAATGTTCATCAGGAATATTGGCCTATAATTTTCTTTTCTTGTAGTGTCTTTGTCTCATTTTGGAATCAGGGTAATGCTGGCTTTGTAACATAGTTTGGAAATATTTTCTCTTTGAATTTTTGAAATAATTTGAGAAGGATTGTTATTTTTTGTTTTGTTTTTTAAAATATTTTATTTTATTTTAAAGATGTGGGGTATAATTTAGGATTAGCCAGATAGGTGGTCATCATGCAGGTAAAGTTTGAGCCTCCCCTTAGTCCCCACTTTTCTTGGTTTGAGATCAGGTAACCTTATTGATGTTATGTGCTCCCCTTCCCACCCTGGCAGTGTCCTGCTACTGCCAATTCCTTTCATATAGTACTATGATTAATGTTCAGGATCCACTTATAAGTAAGAATACATGGTACTCAGTTTTTTGTTTCTGTGATAGATCACTACATATGATAGACTCTAAAACCATCCCAGTTGCTGCAAAGTCCATAATTTTGTCCTTCTTTATGGCTGCATAATACTCCATCGTGTATATGTACCACACTGATTTCATGATGAATAATCTTTTTAATGTGCTGGTACATTCAGTTTGCTGGTACATTGCAGAGGACTTTTGCATCAATGTTCATCAGGAATATTGGCCTATAATTTTCTTTTCTTGTAGTGTCTCTGTCTCATTTTGGAATCAGGGTAATGCTGGCTTTGTAAAATAGTTTGGAAATATTTTCTCTTTGAATTTTTGAAACAATTTGAGAAGGATTATTAGTTTTTCTTAAAATGTTTGGTAGAATTCAGCAATGAAATCATAAGGTTCTAAGTTTGTCTTTAATGGAATACTATTTTTTATTAATGATTAAATCTTCTTAATTGTTATTAGTTTGTTCAGATGTTGTATATCTTCATGATCCAGTCTTGGCAGGTTGTATGTGTCTAGAAATTTATCTATTTCTTGTAGGTTATCCTAATGGTTGGTGTGTAATTTTTATAATAGTCTCTTATGACCCCTTGTATTTATGTGATATAGGTTATAATGTATAATCTTTCATTTTTAAATTGTATTTGTGTCTTCTCTTTTTTAAATTAGTCTAGCTAAAGTTTTGTTAATTTTTAACAAACCAACTCTTAGTTTCATGAATTTTTCTATTTTTCTAGTCTCTATTTCGTTCATTTCTCCTTTTATCTTATTTCCTTTTTCTAGAGACTATGGACTTAGTTTGTTCTTACTTTCCTAGTTCCTTAAGGTGTAACATTAAGTTGCTTACTTGGGATTTTTTAATATCGGCATTTATTTCTATAAATTCCCTCTTAGAAATTATTCTGTTGCATCATATACATTTTGGAATGCTGTTCTTTCATTTTCATTTGTCTCAAGATTTTTTTAAAAATTTACTTTGTTCATAGACATATTGGTTGTTTAGGAGCATGTTGTTTTATTTATATGTATTTGTGAATTTTCTGAAATTTCTTTGATATTTATTTCTAATGTCATACCATTGTATTCAGAAAAAATTCTTGATATTATTTCAGTCTTCTTAAATTTGTTAAGTCTTGTTTTGTGGCCTAACATATAATCTATCTTGGAGGATGTTCTGTGTGTGCTGGAGAAGAGTGAGTATTCTGCTTCTGTCAGATAGAATGTTCTGTAAATGTTTGTTAGGTCCATTTGGTCCTGAATGTTGTTTAAGTACCATGTTTCCTTATTGATTTTCTGTCTAGATGATCTTTCTATTGCTGAAAGTAGACTACTGAAGTCCCCTACTACAGTGTATCTCTCTTTTCCTTTTTATTTATTTTTAAGAGATAGGTTCTTGCTATGTTGCTCAGGCTGGCTTCATACTCCTGGGCTCAAGGAATCCTCACTCCTCAGTCTCCTGAATAGCTCGGACTACAGGCATGTGCCACTATGCCAAGCTTAAAGTTACCTACCTCTGACCCGGATATTCTTTTTGTTTGTTTATTTGAGAATATTTCTTCAGATCTATTAATATTTTCTTTATTTATCTGGATGCTTCAGTGTTGTGTGTATATATTTACAGTTGTATATTATTGATTAATTGACACCCTTATGACTATATAGTAGTCATAAGGGTGTCAATGCTTTGTCCCATTTTGTGGTTTTTGACTTAAAGTCTGTTTTATCTGATAGAGGTATAGCTATTCCTACTCTCTTTAGGTTTCTGTTTGCATGAAATATGTTTTTCCATTTCTTCACTTTCATTCTATGTGTTTTACAGGTATAGTGAGCCTTTGTAGACAGAGTATCACTGGGTCATATTTTAAAAAATCTATCCAGCCATTATATGTCTTTTGATTGTAGAATTTAATTTATTTATAACGTTGGTTATTATTGAGATATAAGGAATTACTACTTCCATTTTGTTAATCATTTTCTTCTTGTGTCTTGGATCCTTTGTTTCTTTCATTATCTTTTGTTTCCTTTCCCAAGTATTTTTTCTAGAAGTATGCTTTAATTTTTTACTTTTAATCTCTTTTTAATCGTACTGTTTATCTTACATTGCATCTTTTGGAATGTCTAATATAGGTGTTTGCTCTGTGGTTAATATGAGGATTATAAAGAAGCAGATTTATAACAAGTTATTTTAAGTTATTTTATGCTAACTTCCATTGCATAAAATAACTCTACAGCTTTACTCCACTTCCTGCATTTTAAATATTTTATGTCAGAATTTACATTTTTAAGTGTTGTATATTCCTTAACAAATTGTCACCTTCTCCTCCTCCTCTGCCTCCTACTTCATCATCATCATCATCATCATCATTTTTAGAGACAAGATCTCACTCTGTTACTCATCCTGGAGTGTAGTGGCATGACCATACCTTACTGCAGCCTCAGACTCTTAGGCTCAAGTGATCCTCCTGCTTCGGCCTCTCAAGTAGCTGGGACTACAGGCACACACTATCATGCCCAACTAATTTTTTTAATGTAATAATCTTTTATTTACTTTTTTCCAGTCTTGATTCTTAATTGGCAAACTTTTTTAAACAAACTTTTTATTGAATTATAGCATACATTTTAAAAAGTATACAAATCCTTTATATGCAGCCTGGTGTATACTCACAAAGTAAACACATTTGGTACCAACTACTTGATGAGAAAATGAGCCGGTACTAGCATCCTAGGTGCCACAGAAATTACTCCTGACAATCACTAGCAGGCCAAGTATAATAAATATGCTGACTTCCAATACCATAGTTCAATGTTGCCTCTTTTGAGTTTTTATAAGTGGAATAGTCGAGTATGAACTCCTCTTTGTCTGACTTCTTTCATTGTACATTATGTTAATAAAATTTATCCATAATACTGCCTTTAAGTTTAGTCAATTTATTCTCATGGCTGTATAATATTCCACTGTATGAATATGCCACAATTTATTATTCATTCTTTAGATGGATATTTGAATTGGGGCCAAGTTTGGTTTTTATGAATAATACTGCTATAAATATTCTTGTACAGGTCTTTTGGTAAACCTGTATATACAGTTTTGTGAAGTATATACCTAGGAAAGGAATTGCTGTTTTTGTACTTGTTTATTTTAGTAGACATTCTCAATAACTTTCCAAAATGATGACACTAATTTGCACTGCTGTCACACAGTGTCTGGATGTACAGGCCCAGGCAATGTTTAAAAATTTTGTTAGAGATGGGGTCTCACTATGTTGCTCAGGCTGGTCTTAAACTCCTGGCCTCAGGTGATCTGCCCATCTTAACCTCCTGAGTAGATGGGGTTACAGGCACAAGACACTGTGCCTAGCTATCATTTTATTTATTTTTTTATTTCTATTTTTTTTATAATCAATATTTTTTATTATGATATTGTGGGGTACAGTTAAGGGTTAGGTATACAAATACGTTTCGTTCAGGCACCCTTGTTGATAAGGGGTGATTCCCCATCCCCAGACAGATATTTAATACCGTTACTCCTGTCTCCCTCCCCCTCCATAGTTTCCCACTACTGTCAGTCATTTTCTTATAGTATTATATTGGATGTTCAAGGTCCACTATATGAGTGAGAACATGTGATACTCAGATCTTTGTTTCTGTGAGAGTTCACTCAGTATTATAGACTCTAGTTCCAACCAGGTTGCTGAGAAATTCATGATTTTGTTCTTCTTTATGGCTGCGTAGTATTCCATCGTGTATATGTACCACATTTTTTAAATCCAGTCCTCTTTTGATGGACAGCATGATTGATTCCAGGTTCTTGCTATTGTGAACAATGCTGTGATAAACATACATGTGTAGGTGTCTTTTTTATACAGTGATTTGAGTTCTTCAGGGTATATTCCCAGTAGGGGGATTGTGGGGTCATATGGGAGGTCGATTTTTAGAGCTTTTAGGAATCGCCACACTGCTTTCCACAGAGGTTGCACTAGTTTACACTCCCACCCACAGTGTAGAAGTGTTCCCTTTTCGCTACACCCTCTCCAGCACCTGTTATTTTTTGAGTTGTTGATAATTGCCATTCTGACTGGAGTTAGGTGGTATCTCAGTGTGGTTTTGATTTGCATCTCCCTGATGATTAGTGAGGTTGAACATTTCTTCATGTGTCTGTTGGCTGCTTGGATGTCTTCATTGAGAAGTGTCTGTTCATATCTTTTGCCATTTTATAATGGGGTTGTTTGGTTTTTTTCTTTTCAGCATATTTGAGTTCCTTGTAGATCCAAGATGTTAAGCCTATGTCAGACCTGGTGTTGGCAAATACTTTTTCTCAGTCTGTAGGCTGTCTCCCTGCCCTCTTGATGGTTTCTTTGACTTTGCAGAAGCTTATCATTTTAATAAGATCCCACTTGTCTATCTTCTCTCTTATGACCTGTGGGTTTCAGGTTTTGTTCAGGAATTGGATGCCAGTTCCGATTTACATGAGGGTATGCCCTTCATTTTCTAAGGTTCTTATGGTTTGAGGTTTTACATTTAGGTCTCTGATCCATTTGCAGTTAATTTTTGTGTATGGGGATAGATAGGGGTCTTCTTTCAATCTTCTGCATGTGGTCAGTCAGTTTTCCCAGCACCATTTACTGAATAGGTTCTCCTCTCCCCAGTGGTAGGTGGTGGAGGCTTTGTTGAAGATGAGTTGGCTGATAAATTGAGGTTTTGCTTCTGGAATTTCAATTCTATTCCATTGATATATATGCTTGTTCCTATACCAATACCAAGCTGTTTTGATGATTGTAGCTTTATAGTAAAGTTTGAAATCTGGTAATATGATACCACCTGCTTTTTTTTTTTTTTGCTGAATCAAGTTTGCTAGGAACTTGTTGAGAATTTTAGAATCTATGTTCATCAAAGATATTGGCCTGTAGTTCTCTTTCTTTGTTGGATCTTTACCTGGTTTGGGTAGCAATGTGATGTTGGCTTCGTAAAATGATTTGAGGAGAGTTCCATCTTTTTCAATTGCCTGGAATACCCTCAGTAGGATTGGTATCAGCTCCTCCTTAAATGTCTTGTAGAATTCTGCTGGAAAGCCATCTGAACCAGGGATTTTTTTTTGTAGGTGGTTTTCTTATTACATAGTCGATTTCCTTGATTGTTACTGGTCTATTTAGGGTCTCAATTTCTTCTTGTTCCAACCTAGGTAGGTTGTGTGACGTCAGAAAGTCCTCCATTTCCTTAAGGTTTTCATGTTTGTTTCCATACAATTGTACATAGTAGTCTCTAATGATCTTTTCTATTTCTTCAGGGTCAGATCTGACTTCATCTTTTGTGTTTCTGATTGTGGTTATTTGGGTTTCTTCTCTTTTTTTTCTTGGTCAGTCTAGCTAGGGGACCATCGATCTTGTTTATCCTTTCAAAGAACCAGCTTTTTGTTTCATTGATTTTTTTTTGTATTATCTTTTTGCCTTCTATGTCCTGGATTTGGGCTTTTATTTTG
>NW_007010942.1:30238-50459 GCF_000164805.1 Carlito syrichta | reverse complement strand
TAGCACAGTGTTTAGTGTCCATGTCTTTGTGGGTTTTGGGGGGACCTTGTTGATGTCAATGTTTATTTTTATTCCACTGTGGTCCGAGAAGGTGCATGGCAGAATTTCGGTCCTTTAAAATTTGCTTATGCTTGATTTATGGCCAATTATGTGATCGATCTTAGAATACATTACATGTAGTGATGAGTAGAATGTGTATTCTGTGGTCTTTGGATGGATTGTTCTGTAGGTATCAATTAAGTCCATTTGGTCCAGAGTCACATTAAGGTTTCGGATCTCCTTGCTAATTTTTTGTCCTGATGATCTGTCTGGGGTTGTGAATGGGGTATTAAAGTCCCCAGTTTTGATGGTGTTAGAGTCAATATCTTTCTTTAGTTTTCCTAGAAGTTGCTTTATGAAAGTTGGCACACCTATGTTGGGTGCATATATATTTAGGATAGATATTTCTTGTTGATGGAGTGAACCTTTTATCATTATGTAGTGGCCCTCTGTATCTTTTTTAATTTTTGATAGCTTAAATGGTATTTTTTTCTGAAATTAGGATCGCAACTCCTCCTTTCTTTTGTGTTCCATTCGCCTGAAAATTTGTTTCCCATCCTCTTACTTTGAGTCTGTGCATGTCCTTTCTAGTGTGATGGGTCTCTTGAAGGCAGTATATTGTTGCTTGTTGATATTTTATTCATTTTGCCATTCTATGTCTTTTCAGTGGTGTGTTTAGTCCATTCACATTCAGGCTAATTATTGAAATGTGAGAGTTCATCCCTATCATAGAGTTCTTATAGAGTTGTTGTTCTTCCACTTGGGTTTTTTGTCTTTCTTTTGGTTTGGGGGTAGGTTCATGTATATTTTATTCTTTTTTCTGTACTCTTGTGAAGAAGTTGTTCTTTTTTCCTTTTCTTCTGTGTTTAGTACTTTCTTAAGTGTTTCATGTAGAGGTGGTTTGGTGGCAGCATAAGTTCTGAGGGATTGAATATCTGGGAAAGATTTTAATTCTCCCTCACTGATGAAGCTTAGCTTGGCCAGGTAGGTTATTCTTGGTGGAAATTGTTTATCTTTTAGGACTTTGAAGATAGGGCTTCAGGCTCTCCCAGCCTGCAGGGTTTCTGTAAATAAATCTGCTGCTATTCTAATTTGTCCTCCATGGTAGGTGATCTGGCCTTTTTCTCTTGCTGCCTTAGGATTTTTTCTTTTATGCCTACTTTGTTTAGTCAAATTATTATGTGTCTAGGAGTTGGTCTTCTCATTTGTTGTCTTGCAGGGGTTCTCTGAATCTCTTGTGTTTGAATTTTTGCATCACTGATTAGATAAGGGAAGTTTTCTTGAATGATCTCATGGAAAGTTTGTTCCAGTGTGGTCTCTGTCTGTCTTTCTGCTTCAGGAAGGCCAATTACTCTTAGGTTCAGTCTCTTGAAGTAATTGCTCATCTCTTGAAGGTTTTTTCCATCTTTTTGAGCTTATTTTCTGCGTTTTTAAGAGTTTGGGTTAGTTCTATATTTTGGTCCTCAATCTCTGAGATTCTTTCTTCTGCTTGCATAATTCTGCTTTCCATGCTTATCAGTTTGCTATTTATTTCATTCACAGTATTCTTTAGTACTGTTATCTCAGATATCAGCTTCTTCCTAGTTTCTTCCTGTGTCTCCTCAATTCTTTTTAATCTCTCTATTAATGTCTTGATATCTAGGTTTGTAGTTTGAGACCCTTCATTCTGGGGGCTCTTCATTGTTTGCATTCCGAAGTTAGTTTTCTCAGTGTCTGCCCTCCCAGGAGTCTGGGAGAGACCCATACTCTTCTTTTGGTTTTTCTTCATTTATGTAGATTTTTTTTCTCTCTCCCCCTTTCCCTCCTCTTCTTTAATTCTGTTTTTGAGGGAAGGTGGGATTGCTTTTGTGTCACTTCTGCAATATCCTGTTCTTTCTTATGAGGGTCTTCTGGCTTTGTTCACTTTTGAGGTTGGAGTGTGGGCTGTGGACTGTACTTTTTACAGTTTTGAGGTTTAATTGAGGGGGAAGCTGTGGTTCAGAATGTATATGCTGATTCTTGCATCCACGAACAGGTGTATGAGCACACTGGAACCTATTTCCCTCTGCTTTACAATCTGTCCAAGCAGCAGTGTGTAGGCTTGGTCCCTAGATTAAAAAGGGGATATAAAAGAGGAAAATAATGGAGGATGTGGGGGTCAATAGGAAGTTAGAGAGAGATAAGAGTGAGAGGGAAAACAGACATACATACCAACTATCAGGTGAGAAAAAGACACAAGGCCAGAGAGAAGTGAAAAAAGACAAGTAAGAAAGATTCCCTAAAGAATACTGGTAGCTACACCAAGACAGACCAATAAAATTATGAAACAGTGTAAGTTAGAAGGCAAACAGCAAAAGTGATCAAAACAAACAGTCAAAATGATAAAATCATAAGTCAAAATAAGAGATCAAACTAAAGTCACTTCAGCTCTGATCTCCGGCCTCTCCCCTTTGTTTTTCATTGCAGGCAGCTAGATTTACTCACAGTTTGAGTTTGTTTTTGTTTTTTTGAGTTGGAGTCTCACTCTGTCACCCGGACTGGAGTACAGTGGCAGCTCCCAGTCACTGCAGCCTCGCCTGCTGGGCTCTGGCGATCCTTCCACCTCAAGCTTCCAAGTAGCTGGAACTACAGGTGCTGTTTTTTTTTTAGCCTGCTGTCTGGGTGTTGCTTTTGTCTGATTCAGCGTAGGGGTCGGGCTTTGTCTCCTGTTTAGCAACATTACCTTAGGAACCGAGGTGGGGGTTGTTGATAGGTGGGCTGGGCAATGGAAATCTCTGCCTGGAGAATGGCCGAGGCAGATTCACTTTCGCACATCCGTTTCTCTCCACTTTTCTGTATCCCCAAGCTTGGGGTCACATGCTAAGTGCCTCAGCCAGTGTGGGCCCAGAGCTCCAGAGCTCCAAAGCTCCAAAGGGCAGGTGGTGAGCGTTGAGAGTGGCCCTGGGTCCCCCACAGGGTACTTCAGCCAGGAATGGGTCTGGTGTCTCTGAGGGCCAGGCGCCCAGAGCCTCTCTGAGTGACCGGTGGCTTGGTGCTGGGTGCTAGGGGAGAGATGATGTAGCCAGGGAGGGAGCTGAGACCTGAGACTCCCACACAGGCTGGAGTCACGTATGGTGGAACAGTAGCAGCAGAGGGCTGCAATATCAGGCCCTGTGTGGGACTGAAGGTCCCTGGGCCTCAGATCAGTGTAGCTGGTGGCGGGCTGGGGGATGGGGGAAGAAAAGTAAGAGTCTTTTTGGAAACTCACATTTGGAGAATCTCACAAGTCCACCTATGCCATCGCCATCTTACCGGAACCTCCTGAAATTTCCTGTTCTTGCCACCAATTCTGTGATAGGTGACAGCCTGTTCCTATGAGAATTTGGCAGTTTGGGGTGGATTCAAAGTGCTTCTCATTAAAAATTCACATAACAGAATCTTCCAACAATGACTACATGAAGTGAGTTTGTTCAAGATGCATTTAATGGTGTTCTGAAGATCAGATAAGCTAGAAAACACTGCATCTGCATGAGAGAGCAAACTGCTAGTTGAAGTTGAAATTAGTCCAATCACTTTGAAATGCAATGTAGAAATATCCAGGATAGTTGAAAAGAGGCATGTAGTTATTCCATTTCTAGGCATTTACCTTAAAGAAACTTCCCCATAGGAATACAAGGAAACCTTTATGAGTGCTATCATTTTAAATAGTTTTGTCTCTTAATGTTTATAGTGAAGATATAAGTGGTTGAAACACCACTCTTTTAGTATTAATGTATTCTACATTTTACTGTGTACTTACTTTTACCAAAGAATTTTATACTTTCAGATGTTTTCATGTCAACAATTAATATCCATTTCTCTGAGCTTGAAATACTCCCTTTACCATTTCTAGTCAGACAGGTCTGGTGGTGATAAATGCCCTCAGCTTTGTTTGTCTGGGAAAGTCATTATCTATCCTTCATTTCTTGAGGACAGCTTTTTGGGGTACAATATTTTTGGTTGGCAGCTTTTTTCCCCCTTTCAACCCTTTGACTGTATCATTCCATCATCTCCTGGTCTATAAGGTCTTCATTGAGAAATTCACCACTAGCATTATGGGAATTCACTTGTATGTGATTTGCTTCTTTTCTCTTGCTACTTCCAGGATTCTTCCTTTCTTACTTTCTTACTTTTTCTTTCTTTCTTTTTTTTATTTTTATAACTTTCTTACTTTTTTTCTTTCTTTCTTTTTTACTTTTTAAAATTTTTATAGCAATTTGATTATAATTCATCTTAGTAGTCTTGTTTGAACTGAATCTGATTGGAGACTTTTGAGATTCTTGTACCTGGATATTTATATCTTTTTCCAAATTTGGAAAGTAGTCTGCTATTATTTTATAAAATCAGCTTTTTAATCCATTGTCTTTCTCTTCTCCTTTCTAGACTCTTATAATTCAAACATGTACTCTTTTGATGCTATTTAATAGATTTTGTAAACTTTCTTCATTCCTTCTCATTATATTTTCTGTTTTCCTTCTCTGACCATTTCTTTTCTTTTTTTTAGGTGGGTCTTTATTCTTTTTAAAAAATTATTTATTTTAAATATGTGGAGCAAAATTCAGGGTTAAGTATCCAAATGTTCATTAGGCAGGTACTCTTGTTGATGGGGTATGCCCCTTCCCTAGCAGTTTCCCACTACTGCCAATCCTACCCTGCCCTCCCCTGGCATCTTCCCACTACTGCCAATCCCTTTCTTATGGTACTACAATAGTTATTCAAGGTTCACTTATAAGTGAAAACATGTGATACTCTGTTATTTGTTTCTGTGGTAGATCACTCAGTATTATAGCCTCTAAGTCCATTCAAGTTGCTGTGAAGTTCATAATTTTGTCCTTCTTTATGTCTGCATAATAGTCCATCGTGTATATGTACCACTTTTAAAAATCCAGTCCTCTTTTGATGGGCAGCACGGTTGGTTCCATGTTTTTACTATTGCGAATAATGCTACAATAAACATGCATGTGCAGATATCTTTTTTCATAGAGTGATTTGAGTTCCTCCAGGTATATTCCCAGTAGGGGGATTCTGGTGTTGTTTAGGAGGTCTGACTGTATATTTTCAAATAACCTGTCTTCAAATTCAGATTTTTTTCTTCTGCTTGATCAATTCTGCTATTGATGTACTCTATTGCATTTTAAATTTCATTCATTGCATTTTTCAGCTCTAGAATTTCTGTTTAATTTTTAAAAGGTAATTTTAATCTATCTGTGAAATTACCCATTTTGGTCATTTATTGTTTTTCTGATTTAATTGAATTATTTTGCTGTAGTTGCTTGACATTCAATGAACTTCCCTAAAACAAATTACTTTGAATTTTTCACCAGTAACTCATATATCTTGATTTCTCTGGGGTCAGCTACTGGGAGCTAATTGTGTTCTTTTGGTGGTAGTTTGTCTCCTTAGTCTTTCATTTTTTCTGTTTTACTTTGATGCATGCACATTTGGAGAAGTAGTGACTAATTCTAGTCTTTGCACATGGCTTTGTCTGGGAAAATTCTTTCCTATTCAGTCATTCAGAGATTCTAAGCAGGTTATCTGGTGTGATCTGAAGGCAAGATTGCTGCTGGAGTCCTTGAGCAGGTTTGTTTGGTACCTGGATCAGCAGGTAGACAGGTATAGTGTCTGGGTCCTCAGGGTTGTACCTGAAGCCTTGATCCACTGGAGTGGGCCTGTTGATTGGGTCTGTGAGGATGGTCCTGGGTTCTGGAACCAGGAACCTAAATCCATGGGGGCTGAACAGGATCCACAGGAGTTCACCTGGTACTATGCAAGTCTGGGTCCTGGGTTCACAAAGGCTGGCCTGGAGTCTGCAGGGGTTGTCTTAGAGCTTCAGTACAAGGGATCTGACCTGGCACCAGGGACTGCCAGGGTGAGCCTGGGTCTGCTGGAGCATTCCTAGACCCTGAGTCCTCTAGAGACAGGAATATGGAGATTGACCTTAAGCCTGAGGTCTGTCTGATGCTGTGTGCACTCTGGAACCCAAGTCCACAGGGGCTACTCTGGAGACTAGGATTATAGACATCAGCTGGTGCATGAAGCCACTAGGACTGACTTGGAGCCTGAAGCTATTGAGACTGGCCTGGAACCTGTGTCTGTTGGTGCTTGCTTGGAGGCTAGGTGGACAAGGGCTTGGTCTTCAAGGGTTTGCCTGGATCCTGAGCCCTCAGTGGCTGACCTTGGACTTGGATATATACGAACATTACTGGAACCTAGGTCCATGGAAGTCATCTAGTGTTAGGATATACTGGGACAGGCCTGGACCCTGCATCTGCTGGAGCTAACTGGAAACTGGATCTGTTGGAATGTGAGTCTACAGTCTGGAGGGTAGAGCTGTAGGAACCAGCTTGATTTTGGGCTGGCCTGGAAAATGCATATGAGGATGGACACCTGTGTTTGAGAACAGAAGTACCAACATGGTGTTATTGCACGTCTGAAGCCTGGGGCTGCAGCAGCTGGTTTGGTGCTATGTGGGCCTGGATCATGTTTCTGCAGAGACCATTACAGATTCGGAGTCCATAGGTGCTAGTCTGATGACTAGACTATGGATGTTGGCCTGGTGCTAGAGAAGACCTAAAACCTGGGGCTGTGGAAACTAGCCTGACCCTGAGGCAGTTCTGGAGCCTGATTCTGTGTGGGCTGGCCTGGTGTTGGGACTGTTCCAGGGCCTGGGCTAGCTGGGGTCAGCCTGGCACTGGAGTTGGTCCATGGACTACTTTTGTCAGGCAGGCCTTAAGCCTGTGGCTACAAGATTCTGCTTGTTGCTGTGGTAAACTAGTAGGCTCAGTCCATGGTACAGGCCTGATGACTAGAGCTATGGGAGTTGGCCCAGTGTTGGAGTGGCCCTGAAGCCTCTCACTTTGAGGGTCAGCCCAGTTCTTGAGATGTTTCAGAGCCTGAGGTCCATGAATTCAGCCTGGTGGTGGGTCAGTCTGGGGCTGAGGCCACTGGGGCTGGTCATGCTGAGGGCAGTCTGGAGCCTGGGGCTGCTGAGGTCAACCTGGTAGCAGCTCAGCTTAAAGACTCAGTCTACCAGGTAGTCCTGGAACCTGGAAGCTGTGGGACCTAGCCTAGTGTGGACGGGCCTGAAGCCTGAGTCTGAGGGATACTGGTCTAGAGTCTGAGACTGTGGGAGCTTGCCCAGCATTAGATTTTACTGGGAAGGTCCGGTTTTAGGATCTCAGGCAAAGTCCTGTGCTCACTTTTATCTTTTTTCCCCACATGGAGGATGTCTCCCTCCACACTCTACAGCC
The DNA here is from genome assembly GCF_000164805.1 of Carlito syrichta. Taxonomy (NCBI): domain Eukaryota; kingdom Metazoa; phylum Chordata; class Mammalia; order Primates; family Tarsiidae; genus Carlito; species Carlito syrichta. The sequence continues at coordinate 43,173 of NW_007010942.1, read as the reverse complement.
TGGGGTTGGGGGAGGAGTAATGTGGGTAATGTAAAATTGTCCTTCCTACCTTCTTCAATACATCTTTCCTTATTTATGCATTACATTCAGGTGCTGTAATCTCTCACCTCAGCTCTTGTGAAGGTATTTTCAAAAATCGCTAGTTGTTGAAATAGAAGTTTCTGTGGAGAGTCAAACATTGGTGAGACTTATTTATCCAACATCCTTCTCCTGTTTTTCCCATTTTTCAATTGAGTTATTTGACTTCTTATGTTAAGTTTTTTTTTGTATTTTTTGCATATTTTGTATACAAGTAATTTGTTAGATATATGATTTGTACATATTTCTTCCCAATCTGAGCCATATCTTTTCATTTTCATTAAATATCTTCTACACATCATATTTTTAAATTTTTAATAAAGTCCAATCTATCATTTTTTAATTTAATGGATCTTACTGTTAGTGTTGTATCTGAAAACTCATTGCCAACATCTAAGTTAAGCATATTTATTCATATTTTCTTCTAAATTTTTATAGTTTTATCTTTTACACTGAGTTTTATGATAAATTATGAGTTAACTTTTATGTAATGTATTAATTTGATTTATTTTTGCATATTGTCTGAATATTGTCCAATTGTTTCACTGCCATTTGTTGAAAATATTATCTTTGTTTATTAAATTTTTTTGCAACTTTGTCAAGATTAGGCAACATTATTTGTTAGGGTCTATTTCTGGTCTGTTTCTTCTGTTCCTTTGATCTATGTGTCTATGCCAATACAAAACTGTATTGTTTATTGTAACTTTATAAAAAGTCTAAAAATCAAGTGATGTTAGTCTTCAAATTCTGTTCTTTTACAAAAACCTTCTTTGATATTTCCTTATATTCCTTTTTCCTTTCCATATATATTTTAGAATAAAGTTTGCATTGTCTTTAAAAATTGCTTTCTTAAGTTTTGATTGAGATTGCATTAAATCTATACATCAAGTTGGGAAGACTTTACATTTTAAAAATATTGACTCTTCAAATCAATCAACATGGTATATCTTTCATTTATTTAGCTCTTTGATTTCTTTCATCATTGTTTTCTGCATATGGGTTTTGTATATATTTGTTAGATTTATAATTATATTCTAATTTTGATGCCATTGCAAATGGGGTTATTTTAAATTTCCAATTCCAATTATTTATTTATGGTATATAAAAATACAACTGACTTTTGTCCTGGTATTTTGGATATTTTCTAAACTCATTTATAAGTTTCAGCAGTATTTTTTTGTAAACATTGGTACTTGTACATATAAAATCAAGTTGTCTGAGAACAAAGATAGTTTTATTACTTCCTTTCCACATTGTATGCCTTTTATTTCTTTTTGTTTTTTAACTTATTTCTGGAATCTAGGAATTCCACCATAATGTTAAATAAAAATTATGAGTGAGGTCTTCCCTGTCTTGCTCCAAGTCATACAAGGAAAGCATTTAGGTTCTACATAAATTACCTTTGTCATATTGAAGAATTTATCATCTATTTCTAGTTTGCAACGATTTTTTTATGATAAATGGAGCTTAGAAAGATTTTTTTCTCCATCTACTGATATGATATATATGTTTTTTTAAAAATTTAGTCATTAATGTGATGAATTACATTGACAGATACTTAAATATTGAAACTTACATTATTGGGATTAACTTCACTTGATGATGTTATTTTATCCTTTTTGTACATTGTTGAATTCTTTTTTAAAAAATTTATTTATTTGTTATAAAGATGTGGGGTACAATTCAGGGTTAGGTATATAAACATTGATCATGCAGGTACCTTTGTTGATGAAGTATGCCCCTCCCTCCCTTAGCAGTTTCCCTCAACTGCCAGTCCCCCCCCAACAGTTTTCCACTACTGCCAATCACTTTCTTATAGCATTATAATTATTCAAGATCACCTTATGAGTGAGAGCATATGTAACTCAGTTCTTTGTTTCTGTGATAAATCACTGAGTATGATCAACTCCAAATCCATCTAAGTTGCTGCAAATCCATATATTTGTCCTTCTTTATAGCTGCATAATATTCCATTGTGTATATGTACCACAATTTTTTATCCAGTCCAGCTTCAATGGGCAACACGGTTGGTTCCATGTTTTTACTATTGTGAATAGAGCTGCAACAAACATATGTGTGCAGGTATCTTTTTGGCAGAATGATTTGAGTTCCTCCAGGTATATTCCCAATAGGAGAATTGCTGGGTCATATGGAAGGTCAACTTCTAGTTCTTTCAGGAATTGCCACACTATCTTCCAAAGGGGCTGCATCAATTTGCATTCCCACCAGCAGTGTAGAAGTGTTCATTTTTCTTCATATCCTCGCCAGCATCTGTTGTTGTTTTATTAATTATGGCCATTTTTACAGGGGTTAGATGGTTTTGATTCGCATTTCTCTGATGATGAGTGAGGCTGAGCACTTTTTCATGTGTCTGTTGGCTGTCTGAATTCTTTCTGCTAATATTTTGTTAAGGATTTCTGTATCTATATTAATGAGAGGTATTGATTTGTAGTTTTCTTATAATGTTCTTGTCTGGTTTTAATATTAGGCTAATGCTGGTCTCATAAAATAAGTTGGGATATGTTTCCTTCTTTTCTGTTTTCTAGGAGAAAAAGAGCAGAATTTTTTTTTTCTAATTCAGGGTCTCACTCTTTCATCCAAACTGGAGATCATTGACATAATCATGGCTCACCACATGACTCAACCATCTGGGCTCAGGCAATCTTTCTGCCTCAGCCTCCTGAGTAGCTGAGACTATAGGCACCAGCCATCATGCCTGATTAATTTTTTAATATTTTGTATAGATGAAGTCTTGCTATGTTGCCTAGGCTGGTCCTCCTGCCTCAACCTCCCAAAGTGCTGGAATTACAGACATGAGACACCACACCCAGCCTTGGAGAATTGATGCCGTTTCTTCTTTCAAGTTTTGTAAAGTTCAACAATGAAACCATCTGGGCCTGAAACTTTCTTTTTGGAAGGTTTTTACTACACACTCAATTTATTTAACAGATCCAAAGACGATCAGATTATCTCTCTCTTCCTTAGTGAGTTTTGGTAGTAAGCATTTTTTTTTCTTCAAGAAATTTGTTTAATTCACCACAGTTGTGTGATCACTTATATTCCTGATATTGGTCCTTTCTCTCTGTCTCTCTATCTCCCCCTACCCACCATCTCCCTCTTTCTTTTCTGACTAGAGGTTTATTAACTTTATTACTCTTTTCAAAGAACCAGCATTTGTTTCACTGAGTCTCTTTATTGTATTTCTGTTTTCAATGTCATTGATTTCTGCTTTCATTTTTATCATTTTCTTCCTTCTGTTTGTTTTAAGTTAAATTTTCTCTTTTTTCTATACTAGGCTAGAATATTAGTAAATTGATTGTAGACATTTTTTCTTTTCTAGCATACGCCTTCAGTGTTGTAAATTTCCCTGTAAGCACTATTTTAGCTTCATCTCATACAAGTTGATATATTGTATTTTTATTTTCACTTAGTTCAGGATAGTTTTTATTTCCCTTGTGATTTTCTTTCTGACCCATGTGTTTAAAAGTATATTGTTTAATTTATAACTATATGAGGATTTTTTAGATATATTTATTTTACTAAATTTTTGTTCAATTCCATAGTCTGAGAATGCACATTTTATAATTTCTCCTTTAAAAAAACTTTGTTATGGTCTGCTGTCGTAGTCTAGAATATGTTCTAACTTAGTAAATGTTTTATGTGTACGTGACAAGAATGTGTGTTCTGCTGCTGTTGGATAGAGTGCTGAAATCTTCATTATCAAGTTGGATTTTCTGCCTACTTGTTCTGTCAGTTATTTAGAGAAATACGTTATCCACCTACAGTTGCGATTTGTCTATTTCTCTTTTCAGATTTATTCATTCTTAGCTCATTTATTTTGAGGCCCTGTTGTTAGGTGCATATATATTTAGGATTGTTAGGTTTTCTTGAAAAATGAGCTTCTTTTTTATTATGTAATGTTCCTTTTTATTCCTGGTAGTCTTTCATGTTATGAAGTATGCATTGTCCAAATTTAACATAGCCATTCCAGCTTTCTTTTTCATTAGTGTTAAATTAATACTCATCTATTTACAATTAATCCATCTAAGTCATGAAATTTAAAGTGTGTTTCTTTTAGACAGCATGACACTGAATTTTTAAATTCCGGGCTCCCTCCCTGGCTGCAGAGTCCCACCTTGCCCCAAGCCACTGCTGCCCGCGAAGCTCAAGGTTCCCTCTCCAGCTGCAGCACTCTGCCCTACCCCAAGCCTCCACAGTGGAGCTCCGGGCTCCCTTGTCAGCTGCACCACCCTGCCCCCAGCTGGCCTACACTACACTGACCAGCAACACCCGGCAGTCTCGCACTCCGCCTCCCCCAACTGGCCCCTGGCCACAGTGGGACCAGAGAACAGCTGGAGCTCTGAGACCAGGCAGAGACCTGCATTGCCCCATAAGCTCCACCCAGCTCAGACCAGCCAGACCTAAGAACAAAGAAAGAAAAAGAGGCCCAAGCTACATGTGATATGCCAACCTGCAGTGCCTGGCTGTCTTGCACTCTGCCTCTCCCAGCTGGACCCATCTGCAGTAGAACCAGAGATCATATGGAGCCCTATGACCAGGAAGAGACCTGCATTGGCCCGCCCACTTCCACCCAGCTCTGCCTAGTCTCCTACTTGGGATCTAAGACCTCATGTTTGTGTAAGGGAATAGTACATCATAAGGAGGTTGGTCAGCTTGTGTGTCTGTATGATTGTGTGTCCTAGTTTCTTTGTTGTTGTTATTGCTTTTGTTTGTTTGTTTTTATTTTTTTCTCTTATCTGTCTTCAGGTCTATTTTCATTTGTTAGCTGGTACCTTTGTCTGTTTTCCCTCTTACTCTTCTCTCTCTACCTTCCGCTTCCCCTCCTTCCTGTTCCATTTCTTTCTTTTTTCTTACCTCATTTTACTTTCAGGGAGCAAATCTGTACTCCCACTGCATGGGCAGATTGCAAGGCAGTGAGAAGTGGGTTCCACGTATCCATACACCTGTTGGTGGATACTGGGATCTGCAGATAGATTTTGAGTCACAGCTCCCCCTCAAATAAATCTCAGAACTGCAAAAAGCATAGCCCCCAACCTACAGTCCAGTTTCAGAATTGAACAAAGCCAGAGAATTCACACAAGGAAGAATAGGAGATTGAGCAAACAGAAGTAAAAGCAACCCCACCACCCCTAAACAACAGATTTAAAGAAGATGGGGGAAAAAGGAAAAAATTGGGGAGGAGAATCTACACAAAAGAAGAAAAACCAAAAGAAGAATATAGGTCTCACGCAGACCCCTGGGAGGTCAAAAACTAAGAAAACAGACTTTGGAATGCAAACAATGAAGAGCACCCAGAATGACTGGTCACATACAACAAACCCAGACATCAAGACATTAATAGAGAGAATAAAAACAATTGAGGAGAGACAAGAGGAAAATAGGAAGGAGTTGATAACTGAGATAATAGCAGTAAAGAATACTTTGACTGAAATAAATAAACTAATAAGCATGGAAAGCAGAATTAGATAAGCAAAAGGAAGAATCTCAGAACTTTAAGACCAAAATATAAAACTAAACCAAATTGTCAAAAGCATAGAAAAGAAACTTTAAAAGACAGAACAAAACCTTCAAGAGATGAGAGATTACTTCAAGAGACAGAACCTAAGCGTAATTGAACTTTCTGGGGCAGAAACAGAGACACAGACCACCCTGGAACAAACATTCCAAGAAATTATTCAAGAAAACTTCACATAACCTCATCTGTGGTGCAAAAATTCAAACACAAGAGATTCAGAGAACCCCTGCAAGACAACAAATGAGAAGATCAACTCCTAGGCACATAATAATTCACCTGAACAAAGTAGATATAAAAGAAAAAAATCCTAAAAGCAGCAAGAGAAAAAGATCAGATTACCTACCAGGGAAGACAAATCAGAATAGCAGCAGATTTATCTACAGAAACACTTCAGGCTATTCAGTCTAGGAGAACTTGGAGCCCAATCTTCAAAGTTCTCAAAGATAAACAATTTCAACCAAGTATAACCTACTCAGCCAAGCTAAGTTTCATCAGTGATGGAGAATTAAAATATTTCCCAGACATCCAATCCCTAAGAACTTACACTGCCTCCAGACCACCCCTACAAGAAACTCTTAAGAAAGTATTAAACACAAAAGAAAAGGGAAAAAGAACAACAATGTTCTTCACAAGAGTACAGGAAAAATATTGAAAACACACATGAACCAACTCAAAAAACTAAAAGAAAGACAACAAACAAACAAGTACAACAACAACTCTGTAAGAACCTCATGACAAAGAGAAACCCTCACATTTCAATAATTAGCCAGAATGTGAAAAGACATAGAATGGCAAAATGGATGGACTATCACGAGACAATAATATATTGTCCCCAAGAGACTCATCTCACCAGAAAAGACACTCACAGACTCAAAGTAAGAGGATGGGAAACAAAAGTTCTTGGTGGCTCAGCCTGTAATCCCATGCCTTTGGGAAGCTGAGGTGAGTGGATTGCCTGCGCCCATGGGTTTGAGACCCACCTGGGCAGCGAGACCTCATCTCTACAATAAATCAAAAAATCAGCCGGGCGTGGTAGCGCATGCCTGTAATTCCGGCTGCTTGGATGGCTGAGGTGGAAGGATCACCGGAGCCCAGCAGGTCAAGGCTGTGGTGGCCAGGAGCGGCCACTGCACTCCAGTCTGGGCGACAGAGTGAGACTCCAACTCAGAAAAAAAAAGAGTGGAGCAAAAAAGAAAGCTGGAGTTGCAATCTTAATCTCAGACACAATACCCTTTAAGCTATCAAAAATTTAAAACGATGAAGAAGGTCACTATATCAAGATAAAAGTTTCAATCCTTCAACAAGAAATATCCATCCTAAACATATATGCACCTAACATAGGAGCACCAATGTTCATAAAGCAGCTTCTAGGCAAATTTAGAAAAGAGATGGACTCTAACACTTTCATAGCTGGAGACTTTAATACCCTACTCATAACCCTGGACAGATCATCAAGACAAAAAATCAGCAAGGACACCCAGAACCTCAATGAGATTCTTGAACAAATGGACTTAATTGATACCTAGAGAACATTCCACCCAACAACCACAGAATACATGTTCTACTCATCACCACATGGAACATACTCCAAGATCGACCACATCATTTGCCATAAATCAAACATAAACAAATCTCATAAGATTGAAATCTTGCCATGTACCTTCTCAGATCACAGTGGAATAGAAATAAATATCAACACCAACAAAGTTCCCCCAAATCCCACAAGGACATGGACACTAAACAGTATGATGCTAAGCAACTCCTGGATCAATGATAAAATCAAACAGAGATTAAAAGGTACCTGGAAACAAGGGAAAATGAAGAGACAACTTACCGAAACCTCTGGGAAGCCATGAAAACAGTAGTAAGAGGGGAATTCATACCTCTACAAACACACATGAAGAAAATGGAAAGATGACAAGTTAACAGCCTAACAAGTCACCTAAGGAAGGTGCAAATGCAAGACCACCAAAACTCTAACTTCAGCAGAAGAGTCCAGAACACCAAAATAAATCCAGGACATAGAAGACAAAAAGATGATACAAAAAATAATAATAATAAAGGAACCAAAAAGCTGGTTCTTTCAAAGGATAAACAAGATAGATGGTCCCCTAGCCGGACTGACCAAAAGAAAGAGATATAAAGCCCAAATAAACTCAATCAGAAACACAAAAGATAAAGTCACAACTGACTCTGAAGAAATACAAAAGATTATCAGAGACTACTATGTACAATTGTGTGGAAGCAAACTTGAAAACCTAAAGGAAATGGAGGGCTTTCTGATATCACATAACCTCCCTAGATTGAAACAAGAAGAAACTGAGACCCTAAATAGACCAATAACAGTCAAGGAAATTGAGTGGACTTTCCAGCAGAATTCTAGAAAACATACAAGAAGGAACTGATACCAATCTTATTGAAAGTATTCCAGGCAATTGAGAAAGATGGAACTCTCCCCAAATCATTTTATGAAGTTAATATCACATTGTTGCCCAAGCCAGGTAAAGACCCAACAAAGAAAGAGAACTACAGACCAATATCTTTGATGAACATAGATGCTAAAATTCTCAACAAGATCCTAGAAAACCAGATTCAAAAACACAACTCAAAAATCATCCATCACAACCAAGTAGGCTTCATCTCCAGGATGCAAGACTGGTTCAACATTCATAAGACCATAAATGTAATTAAATACATCAATAGATGTAAAAATAAAAACCACATGATTATGTCATTAGATGCAGAAAAAACTTTTGATAAAATCCAGCACCCCTTCTTGATAAAAACCCTCAAACGTCTAGGCATAGGTGGAACACACCTCAAAATACTGAAAGTCATCTATGAGAAACCCACAGCCAGCATACTCCTAAACAGACAAAAATTTGAACGATTTCCCCTGAAAACTGGAATAATACAAGTATGCCCACTCTCACCCCTCCCATTCAACATAGTTTGGGAAGTCCTAGCTAGAGCAATCAGAGAAAAGAAGGCGATCAGGGTATTCAAATAGAAAAAGAGGAAGCCAAGCTATCTCTCTTTGCAGATGACATGATTGTATACCTTGAAAACCCAAGAGAATCTGCCAAAAATCTCCTTGCCCTGATAAAGGACTTTAGCAAAGTCTCAGGGTATAAAATAAATGTACAAAAGACAATCACATTTCTATACACCAATAATAAACAAACAGAAACCCAAATAAAAAGTGCAATTGCATTCACAATAGCCACACACACATACACAAAGAAATATCTTGGCATCTTCCAAACGAGAGATTTGAAAGACCTTTACAATGAAAACTACAAAACACTGCTCAACGAAATCAAAGATGACACAAACAAATGGAAAAATATTCCATGCTCATGGATGGGGAGAATCAACATTATTAAGATGTCCATTTTGCCTAAGACAATCTACAAATTTAATGCAATATCCATCAAATTACCAGCAACTTTCTTCTCAGACCTAGAAAAAACAATACAGGAATTCATATGGAAACATAAATGGCTAAGAAAAGTCAAAACAATACCCAGCAAAAAGGACAAAAAACAAAAAAGCAAAACAAACAAACAAAAAAAGCAGGAGGTATCACACTCCCAGACTTTATATTATAAAGCTACAATAATCAAAACAGCCTGGTATTGGTACAAGAACAGGCATATAGATCAATGGAATAGAATTGAGATTCCAGAAGCAAAATCTTAATTTCTCTACCAACTCATCTTTGACAAAGCCTCTACCACCCACCCCTGGGGAGAGGAGAACCTATTTCATAAATGGTGCTGAGAAAACAGGCTGACCACATGCAGAATATTAAAACAAGACCCCTACCTATCCCCATACACAAAAATCAACACTAAATGAATCAGTGAGCTAAACGTAAAACCTCAAACTATAAGAACCTTAGAAAATGGAAGAGACACTCTTATGGAAATTGGAACTGGCAACCAATTCCTGATCAAACCCCCAAGTGCCCATGCCATAAGAGATAAGATAGGCAAGTGGGACCTCATCAAACTGACAAGCTTCTGCAAAGCCAAAGAAACCATCAAGAGAGCAGGGAGACAGACCACAGACTGGGAAAAATATTTGCCAACTCCACATCTGACAAAGGCCTAACCTCAAGTATCTACAAGGAACTCAAATGTGCTGAAAAGAAAACAACAAACAGATCTTTTAAAAAAGTGGGCTAATGATATGAATAGACACTTCTCAAAAGAAGACATAAGAACAGTCAACAGATATATGAAAAAATGATCAGCCTCACTAGTCACCAAGGAGATGCAAATTAAAACTTCACTGAGATACCACCTAACTCCAGTCAGAATGGCAATCGCCAATAACTCAAAAAATAACAGATGCTGGAGAGGATGTGGCCAAAAGGGAACACTTCTACACTGTTGGTGGAAATGTAAACTAGTTCAGCCTCTGTGGAAATCAGTGTGGCGACTCCTAAAAGTTCTAAAAATCAACCTTCCATATGACCTCATAATCCCCCTACTGGGAATATACCCAGGAGAACTCAGGTCACTCTATGAAAAAGATACTTGCACACGTATTTTTGTCACAGTCTTGTTCACAATAGCAAGAACATGGACCCAATCATGCTGCCCATCAAAAGAGGACTGGACAAAAAAATCTGGTACATATACGCAATGGAATACTATGCAGCTATAAAGAAGAATAAAATCATGAACTTTGCAGCAACCTGGATGGAATTAGAGTTTATAATACTGAGTGATCTCTCACAGAAACAAAGAGCTGAGTGTAACATGTTCTCACTCATAAGTGGACCTTGAACAACTACTGTATTACTGTAGGAAAGGGGCTGATAGTGGTGGGAAACTGCGGGGAGTGGGGGAGGGGGTGGGGAGGCAGGATTAACAGTAGTTGATATCTGCCTGGGGAAGAGGGGGCACACCTCATTGATAAGGGTAGCTGCATGGTGAATATTTTTTTACCTAGCTCTGAATTGTACCCCACAATTTTAAATAAAAATTTAAAGAGGAAAAATAAATAAATATACCTATTACATAAAAAAAAAATTTGCCAGGTATAGTGGTATGCACCTATAGTCCCAGCTACTTGGGAGACTGAGGTGGGAAGATCGATCGAGTCCAGGAAGTCAAGGCTGCAGTGAGCCGTGATCACGACACTGCACTCCAGTCTGAGTGACAGAGTGAGACCCTGACTCAGACAAGCAAAAAACTTCATTAAAAACAAAGAACTGAGTATCGCATGTTCTCACTCTTAAGCAGACCTTGATCAATTATCGTAATACTATAAGAAAAGGTTTGGCAGTAGTGGGAATCTCATCAACAAGGTTACCTGCATAACGAATGTTTGTATACCTGACTCTGGATTGTACTTCACATCTTTAAAATATAAAATTAAAAGAAAAAAAAAATTCAGTTTTGAAATCTTATGTGTTAATTATGCAGTTGGATTTAAATATATACTTTCTGTTTCCCATTCATTGTATTTTTTTCTTTTATTCTTAGTCTGTCTTCATCAGTTTTAATTGTGTCATTCGTACTATTCAATTTCATGTACTAAATTAAGTTATTATTTACACCTATTTTAAAACATGTTTTAGTGGTTATCCTAGGCTGTATGATATACATTGTTAAATAATCTGTCTGTCCTTAAATAACATACCACTTTGCACACAGTAAAAAGATTTATGAAAGTTTCTCCTTTCTAACTCTCTCAACATTGTTGTCATACATTTCATTTTTACATACGCTATAAACACTCAGTGCATTGCCACTGTTTTTACATTAAACAGTTATATTATACAGAAGTATACAGCAGTTTAAACAAAAATTAATGTACATTACATTTATGTATTCCATTTCTGATGCTCTTTTTTCTTTGTGTAGGTTCAATTTATTGACTTGTAATACATTTTTGATGCTCAAAGAACTTCTTTAACAATTCTTGTTAAGTAAATCTGTTGGCAATAGATTTCATCAATTTTTGTTTGCCTTAGTATATATTGTCTTTCAACTTTGAAGAGATATACAATTCTGGATTGAAATTTCTAAAAAATACGATATCACTTCAATGTTTCCTTTCTTGCATGTTGTATTATTTTCCTAGGGCTTATGTAACCAAGTAGCACAAACTGAATGGCTTTAAACAACAGAAATGTATTCTCTCACAGTTCTGGAATCTAGAAGTTCAAAATCAAGAAGTCAGCAAGACTAAACTCCCTCTGCTTCTTCCCAGCTTCTGGTGAGGGCTGGCATTACTTGGTATTCCTTGATTTGCAACTGTATCACTCCAACCTCTGCATCTCTTGCCACACTGTGTTCCCCATGTATCCTTGTTTTTCTTCTTATAAGGGCACCAGTCAAATTGAATTGGGGCTTACTCTATTCAAGTATGACTATTATCTCATGTTAACGTGATCACATCCACGTAGACTCTATTTGCAACTAAGGTCACATTCATTTATAGGTACTAGGGGATAGGACTTAATCATATCTTTTGGGGGAACATAATTCAATCCATAGTACATTTTGTGATGAGAATTCAATCTAACACTTATTCTAATTTTGTTATAAATAAGGTGTTTATTTTCTCTGGTTACATTCAAGATTTTCTCTTTTTCTTTGATTTTCAGGATATGCCTAGAGGTGTATGTGTGTATATGTGAGTGTGTGAGTGTGTGTGTGTGTGTGTGTGTGTGTGTGTGTGTGTGTGTGTGTGTGTGTGTATGTGTGTGTGTGTGATGTGTGTATGTGTATGTATAGATATTGTATGGACAACTTTTGTTTTATATAGAGGAGGTGCCAAAAATGTATACATGTCTTAAGAGATGCTATCTATGTATTACTTTTTGAAGTTGAATTCAATCATGGTAGCAATGTGTAGTATGACGTTTGCTCAGCTGTACTTCTGCCATTTTCTTTGATGGTCCTGCCTGTTGCATGGTGATGCTAGCATTCATTTTATTAACAACATTGAGTGACTGCCATACTTAAAATGTATACATATTTTTTGGCACCGCCAGTATAAATATATACTTCTACATGTCTACAAATACAAAATCATAAAAACTGTTCTTTGTGGATCATTTAGGGGATTAACAAGGGTATCAACTATTACTTTAGAATCTAACCCAAATGAAAAATGCTGTCCCATCATATTTCATTTTAGGAGAATATTTTTAGCATATTGATGGAAGTCAAGAAAGGATTTCAGGTCAGGTCCCCATCATCCAGAGGCTGGCATTATCCTAACCCTTTCATTCTTAGAATAAGTCTTCTGTATTTCTCCAGGAATCCTAGTAAAACTTGATCCTTAATTGACTTCATTG
>NW_007010942.1:0-30218 GCF_000164805.1 Carlito syrichta | reverse complement strand
GTGTGTGTGTGTGTGTGTGTGTGTGTGTGTGTGTGTGTGTGTGTGTGTGTGTGTATCCTGATTGGTATTCTCTGAACTACTTGGATATGTGGCTTGATGTCTGTTACTAATTTCAGATAACTCTTGACTATTATTTCTTCAAATATTTATTCTGGTCACTTCTCTTTTTTCCCGTTGTGGAATTCCAATTACACATATATTACACTATTTGATATTGTCTTACGTTCTTGGGTACTCTATTGTTTTTTTCACTGTTATTTTTTTCTTTTGTATTTCAATTTGGATCATTTCTATTAACCCCTATTGTAGTTTACCAATTCTTTTATAGTTGTTTTGAGTCTACTGATGAGTCTTTTGAAGGCATTCTTCATTTCTATTACTGAATTGTTTATTTGCGGCATTTCATTTTATTCTATTTTATAGTGCTCATCTCTCAGCTTAAATTACCTTTCTGATCTTACATGTTGCCTACCTTTTCCTTTAGGGCCTTTAACACATTAGTTATAGCTATTTTAAATTCTCTGCCTGATATTTCCCACATATATTCACATCTTAGTCTAACTTTTATGATTGCATTGTTTCTTCAGGCTTTAGTTCTCTTGCCTCTCTTTATGTCTTGTAATTTTTTGCTGCAAGTTAGACATGTTGTATGGGATAGTAGATACTTAAGTACATATTTTTATGCTTGGATATGAGTCAGGTTTTTCCTCTTCTAGACCTTTATTGTGGAAGTTTGAGTTAATATAGACAGGAGTTGAACTATAGTTGAAGTGTGTTGTTGCTATGGTTACCAGAGTTTCATTATTTATTGTTGTTATGGGTACCAAAGCCTTAAAATTCCTTTAGTAATGGTTTTTCTCTTATCACTTGTGTTGCTCCTCAGTATGAGTCTTTGACTTGCAGCTCTACCAGCTGTATTCCATTGTTATTGTTATTCTATACTTGTTAGCTCGGTCTTGGAGGTGGACAAGATAAATGTTTGAGCTTCTGATTAAGTCTCAGTATCAGGCAGCCACTATAAACATGAGTTTCAAGAATGTGACCTTTACAAGTATTTCTACCCCTTTTTTAGATGTAGTGGGCTTAATAAGTATTCCCTTCCCTCCTTCAGGAATAGAGCCTTGTTTATTTCTTCTTCTTCTTCTTCTCTCTACTCCTCCTCCTCCTCCTCTTCTTCTTCTTCTTCTTCTTCTTCTTCTTTTCCATATCTGCGGTGAATTTATATCAGTGTCCTCAAAGTATTGTCATGACACCTTCCTTCTCACATATTAAAGCTTTTGTTGCCGGGCTCAGTGGCTCAGCCTGTAATCCCGTGCCTTGGGAGGCTGAGGTGAGTGGATTGCCTGAGCCCGCGGGTTCGAGACTCACCTGGGCAACATAGCAAGACTTCATCTCTACAATAAATAAAAAAATTCACCAGACGTGGTGGCGTACGCCTGTAGTTTCGGCTACTTGGAAGGCTGAGGCAGAAGGATCGCCGGAGCCCAGCAGGTCGAGGCTGCAGTGGCCAGGAGCGGCCGCTGCACTCCAGTCTGGGCGACAGAGACTCCAACTCAAAATGAATGAATAAATAAATAAATAAATAAATAAATAAATAAAGCTTTTGTTATTTAGGAGAGATGGGGAGATGGGTCTGGGCAAAATTTTGGTGGTAACTTCTGCTCTCCTCCCCAGGGATGGCATCAATGCCCTCAAGGATACAAGCTTTGATGGTTTTTCCTCTGAAGATTAACTTTTTTTTTTTTGCAATGAGAGGTGAATCTGGGTGGAATTGGCAGTGGCTGTTGTTCTCTTCCTCTAGACGCTATAAGGAGGAAGGTTTTCTGTTTACTTGTTAATCTTTCTTTTAAGAGTTTGGTGGAATTCCTTGAGGAAAAACCCACTAAATGTGGGAATATTCTGTGCCCCTAAGGGTTTCACATTATCAGTCTTGCACACACTGGGCCTTTAGAAATTTATTAAAACTTTCCAGGTTAATCTTACTACTATCTTATATAATATCTAGTGACATGTGCCCAGTTAAACAGATATTGAGGTGCTATTTATCCCTACAGGCTCCTGTCTCTCTCCAAATATCAAGTAAGCTTTTTGTTCTGAAATTTCTGTCTTCTAATGAGTTTAAGAGAATTTGTTAACTTGCAGTCTGTTCAAATTTTTCTTGCTAAAATTATGAGAACAATGCCATTTTCAACTTTCCACATCTCTGAGCTAAAAGAGAAATGGGTAAATAAGTCAGTTTTACATCTGAATCTGGTTGTAATAGACAGTGTTATTTTGACATCTGAATGAATATATGAGACATCTGTGTTTGGCTAATGCTTAAATGAAATTTTGAGACAACTGAATGAAAAAATGCAAGCCTCTAATAATAAGTATTTGTTATCATTTCTTTTCAATGATGCACACACCCCTTATGGTGTAACCATTACCCACCCACTGTCACATATTCACTTAGACATCACTAGTGACTTCAATTATTGTTATGGTGAACACAGCTTATGCATTCATTTGGATATTCTCTCCCTTTTGACATACATTCGGGATTCAACTTGAACTCTTAGTTCCCCCTCTCAGAGCTGCTGCTTTCTTGTTTTGGAATTTAGTGGATGGCATCAGCACTACACAGTCACTCAAGTCACAGACTAATCTGGAAATTATCCTTGAATTCTCCACACACTCCACCACCACGACCTTTTCAACCAGCCTTCACTGTGTATCTGCAGTCCATTTCCTCCTTAGAAACTCTATTGCCACTACTTTATTTCAGTCTTCCCTGGACTGCTACACCAACATTCTCATTGATATCCTTTGCACCCATCATGCACCCTACAGCCAAAGTGCTCTTTTTGAAGCATGAATCTGAACACACCACCGCCCTGACTAAATACCATTTAGTAATGTCTTCCCATTGTCCCATAGAATAAACACCACTTTTTAAAGCATGGTCTGTAAGGCCCTTCTTGACATGGTCTCTGCAAATATATTTTCCTGTGTGTTAAATATCTCTCTTCTTATTGATATGACAGACCTATTAGCCAGTGACTCTGATGTAGTTGTCTGATTTCCCTGATATCTAGCAGAAGGCTTGGTATAGATATATTCTTCAATAAGCACAATCTGTTATTATACACACACTAACACATCATGTATGGGGTATTTAAGATACTACTATAGTCATTTAATCATAATACATACACTAGCGTGTTCCAAAATATACCCTCAAATGTAACAGAAACATGACCAGATGTTGCAATTTTGATGTTATACACACACTCTCAATCAGAAATTTCTGTGTTCCTCAGAAATTTACCACAAACACTAACTCAATATCTTTCAAATTCATCCAGCTGTTACACATGTCATATCCTTTTAGATTATATGCACACAGTAGAATGTCACACTTGGAAGTCACATACACACTCACTGTGATACTACACAGACACTCAGATGACAGAAATATTCACAGAAAATCACAATCACTCAGAAATCACACAACCCAACTCAGAGGTGACATGTTCATAAACATGCTCACCACTTTCAGTTAGATGTCACACTTATTCTGATATTATCCAGGTATTGGATGCATTTTCACAAAATATTTTACACATTTTCTCATGTACTCCTGTGTTATGCACACTTATTTAGAAGACATATGTTACAGTCAGTTTTCGGTTCAACTTGACTAGATTAAGGAATATCTAGATGACTGGTCAAACATTACTTCTGTGTGTGTCTATGAGAGTGTTTCCAGAGAAGACTGACATGTGAGTCAGTGGACTGAGAAGAAGACACACCCTCATTGTGGGTGGGTACCATCCAATTAGCTGGAGGCATGCCGAGACAAAACAGGCAGAAGGTAACTCTCTCTCTCTCTCTCTCTCTCTCTCTGAGGCCGAGTCAGGAGCATTGCTAAGCCCAGGAGACCAGCCTGGGCAACAAAGTGAGACTGTATCTCTACCAAAAAAATGTTTAAATTAGCTCTGTTTGGTGGCACACACCTGTAGTCCCAGCTATCTGGGAGGTTGAAGAGGGTGGATCCCTTCAGCCCAAGAGTTCAAGGCTCAGTGAGCCATGATTTTGCCACTTTACTCCAGTCTGGGGGACAGAGTGAGACTCTGACTCAAAAAATAAAATTAAATAAAATAGATAAAGCACTGAGGAAAACTATCTGTCAATCAAGAAGTCTGTCTCTGGCAAAATTGTCATTTAAAAATGAAAAAGAAATTAAGATATTCCCAGGTGAGCAAAAACTGAAGTCGTTTATTATCAGTGCATTTGCCCTATAAAAATACTAAGGGGACTACCTAAAGTTGAAATAAAAAGAAACTAGACAGTAAATTGAAACTATATGAAAATATAAAATTCTCTGATAAATTCCTAATTAAATATTTTAAAATCTTATGGACTATAAAATGTTGAACTACAAACTGCAATTAAAGTCATAATGGATAAAAATAAATTATAGATCTATGTTCTCCTATATAAATAGGAGAACAAACTAAACTCAAACTCAGCAAAAAGAATAAAGCAATAAAAATCAGAGCAGAAGCTGGGCTCGGTGGCTCAGCCTGTAATCCCGCGCTTTGGGAGGCTGAGGTGAGTGGATTGCCTGAGCCCGTGGATTTGAGACCCGCTTGGGCAACTTGGTGAGACCTCATCTCTACAGTAAATCAAAAAATTAGCCAGGCATGGTAGTGTGAGCCTGTTGTTCCAGCTACTTGGAAGGCTGAGGCAGAAGGATCGCCGGAACCCCAGCAGGTTGAGGTTGTAGTGGCCGGGAGCGGCCACTGCACTCCAGTCTGGGCGACAGAGTGAGACTCCAACTCAAAAAAAAAATATTTCAGAGCAGAGATAAATAAAATTGTAAATAATAAAAGAATGGGGAAAATGAATAAAACTAAGAGTTGGTTATTCAAAATGATCAACGAAATTGACAAACCTTTAGCTAGATTAGCCAAGAAAATGAGAGAAGAGTCAAGCACTATTACAAGAAATTACATTACTACTAGTTTGAAAGAAATAAAAATGATTTATTGAATAACTTAAATAAAATAAATGAGTTCCTAGAAACATACAACCTACCAAGACTGAATCATGAAGGAATAGAAAATATGATTTTCTGTAGGTTTAATTGGTGATGATTTTCTTTGCTGTGCAATTTGTTTAGTTTTATGTAGTCCCACTAGTCTATTTGTGGTTTTGTTGCCTGTGCTTTTAGTGTCAAATTCACTAAATCATGCCAAGACCAATGTCAAAGAGCATCTTTTGTATGTTTTCTTTGAGGGTTTTATGTCTTAAATTTGTTTTTAATTTATTTTGAATTATTTTTTGTGTATGGTGTCAGGTAGAGGTTCAGTTTCATTCCTGTGCCTGTGGATATTTAGTTTTCCCAACACCATTTGTTGAAGATACTATACTTTTTCAATTGTGCACTCCTTGCACCACTGTAGAAGATCAGTGAAATGCATATGTGTTTGTCTATTTCTGGGCTCTCTTTTCTGTTCCATTGGTCAATTTGTATGCCTTCAAGCCAGTAGCATACTATTTTAATCACTATAGCTTAGCAATATATTTTGAAATTAGGAAGTGTGATGTGAGAAAATATTTGTAAACCATTTATCTTATAAGGTGTTACTATCTTAAAAATATACTATTCTACTATAACTCAATAACAAATAAAACAACAAGTAACTCAAAGAAAATGGACAAGGAACTTGAATAAACACTTCTCTGTAGAAGACATGCAAATGACTAGCAGGTATATGAAAATGTGCTCAAAATCGCTAATCATTAGGGTAATATAGATAAAAACTATGATTAAGTATTACTACACACCTGTTAGAAAGACAACTATTTTTTTAAAGTTTTTTTCTAAGATGGCAGATTAGAGGCTTTTGTCATGCCTCATCCACTTGACAATAGCAAAATAGTGTGGAAAGATGAACTCAGCAATCTTGAATTCAAGAAGGAAAATAAGAATTCACTGGAACAGCAAAGGACACCCCAGATCTGGAAGAGGAAAAAAGGTGGCCAAATTGCCCTGATGCGAACATTCAGCAAATAAAAGTCAACTCTTTGCATGAGACAACAGAGAGCTTCTCTCAGTAAACAAGGATCAAGTAAAGCCTGTCCACGTTGTCAGTAGCCAGCTTTTACCTATAAACGCCATCTGCTGGCTTAGAGTTTGAATGACACAGCACAATAGGAAATCTGCTGACACCTGCACACACCACTGGGGAACAAGACAAGCTTCCCAAGAATTCAGCCATCCTAGCCCTACAGGAAACAGTGAGCTAGCCCAAATCCCCAATACATTGCTGTCACAACCAGTACTCAGAAAAGGCAACATATTCAGGCTATCTATATTCATGGAACTTATGCAGACTCACTGCCACTGAGAGCACTAGAATCAAACCCAAAGGACCCTATACAACAAACATTATACTCACCTCCTCACAAGAGGAAAATCTTGTAAACAAAAGCAAAACATAGATAGTTCATCCAGATGAGAATGAACAAGAGAAATAATTCTGAAAGTATGAAAAAACATTCCAAAATACCACACTAACTCTCTAACAAAGTAGTCTTACAAAAATGAAACCTTAAAAATATCTGACAAATAATTAGTATATTGATTTTAAAGAACCTCAATGAGATCCAAAAGAAAACTGAAAACCACCACACACACACACACAAAACAGTAAGACAATTTAGAATATGAAAGGGGAGATAGATACATGAAAAAAACTAAATTAAAAATTTAATTGAACAAATTACAGTTGAAAGCTTTAAAAGCAGGCTAGATCAAGTGAAAGAAAGAATCTCAGAGCTGGAAGACAGGTCTTTTGAATTTGTTCAGTCAGACAAAAGCATAGAAAAATAATTTTAAATAATTAACAAAGACTTTGATAAATATAGGACTAAGTAAATTGTTCAAATCTATGAATCATAGGTATTCCAGAGGGAGAAGAAGTTAAAGAAAACACTGAAAAATCTATTTGAGGAGATAACTCAAGAAAACTTCTCTAGTTTTGAGAGAGATCTAGACACCCAGATACCAGAAGCTCAGAGAACTCCTAGAAGACATATTATAGAAAGAAACTCACCAAGGCATACAGTTGCTAGACTATCCCAAGTCAATGTGAAAGAAAATATCTTAAGAGCAGCAAGAAAGAAGTGCCAAATTACTTATAAAAGAAATGACATTAGGCTAACAGTGAACTTCACAACACAAACTCTAAGCCAGAAGAGATTGGGGACCTATTTTTTTTACACTTTTAGTAATTTTTTTTTTTATTTTGAAGATGTGGAGTACAATTCAGGATTAGGTATACAAGTGGTCATCATACAGGTAAAGTTTGGGCCTCCCTTTGGTCCCCACCTTGCCTGGCTTGAGATCAGGTTCTCTTATTGATGTTGTATGGGGCCCTATTTTCAATTGCCTTAAAGAAGAAAAATAATGCTAGCCAAGAATTTTAATCCTGCCAAATTAAGCTTCATAAATGGAGAAGAAATAAAATTTTCCCCATCAAACAAACACTAAGGGTTTTATTCAAAGAGTGCAAGGAAGGTTCAATATCCAAAAATCAATAAATGTAATTCACCACATAAGCAGAATTAAAAGCAAAAACCATTATGATCATCTCAATAGGTGCAGAAGAAGCATCCTATAAAATCCAGCATCCATTCGTATTAAAAACCCCCAACAAACTGGACATTGAAGGAACATATCTCAAAATAATAAGAGCCATATATGGCAAACCAACAACCAACATCATACTGAACAGGGAAAAGTTGAAAACATTCCTCCCCAGAATTGTGACAAAAAAGTGTATCCACTTTCACCACTCCTATTCAACATTGCAATGGATCTCCAGCCAGAGAAATCAGGCAGGAGGAAGAAATAAAAGCCATCAAGTTGGCAAGGAGGAAGTCAAATTATCTCTGCTTGCTGACAACATGATTGTATACCGAAAAAGTCTTATAAAACTCCTCCAATAGACTCCACTTGATAAACAACTTCAGTAAATATTTGAGATACAAAATTAATGTACAAAAATCCGGAGCATTTCAATACATCCATCGTACTCAAGCCAAAAATCAAATCCAGAGCTCAATCCAATTTAAAATAGCCACACACACAAAATGCCTAGGAATACATTTAACCTAGGATGTGAAAGATTTCTACTAGAAGAACTACAAAACACTAGTGAAAGAAATTGTAGATAACACAAATAATTGGAAGAACATCCCGTGCTCATGAATCAGAAGAATCAATATCATTAAAATGACTATACTGCTCAAAGCAGTCTACAGATCCAATGCAATCTCTATCAAAATACTAACATGATTTTCACAGAACTAGAAAAAAAACCCTAAAGTTTATATGGAACCCAAAAAAAACTCAGACAAAGAAATCCTAAGTGAAAAGAAGAAATGCAAAAGCATCAAGGTTGTCTATTAGTAACTAAAACAGCATAGCTCTGGTATAGGAATAGACACATAGCTCAATGGAACAGAATAGGGAACCCAGAAATAAAGTGATATACCTATAACCAACCAATCATTGACAAAGCCAACTTCTCACCATATTTTAAAAATTAACTGAAGATGGATTAAAAACTTAAATGCAAGACCTGAAACTATAAAAATCCAAGAAGAAAACCTAAGAAAACTATTTTGGACATTGGTTTAGGCAGACTTTATGACCAAGTCCTGAAAAGCAAATGTAACAAAAAAATGGGACTCAATTAAACTAAAAAACTTCTGGATAGCAAAAGAAACACCAGAGTAAACAGACAACCTACAACATGGGAAAAATATTTTCAAACTATGCCTCAGATAAAGGACTAACATCCAGAACCTACGAGGAACTCAAACAACTCAACATGAAAAAAAAATCCAAAAATGGGCAAAAATTATGAATAGACACTTACTAAGAAAACACACAAGAAATCAATAAACATATTTTTAAAATTCTCAAATCGCTAATCATCAGAGAAATGTAGATTAAGATCACAATGAGATATCATCTCATACCAGTCAGAATGGTTATTATTAAAAAACCAAAGAGCAACATATATTGGCATGGATGCAGAGAAAAGGAAAAGAACACTCATATTGTAAACTAGTTCAACATTTAAGGAAAATGGAAAGGAGATTTCTCAAAGAACAAACAGTAGAACTACCATTTGACCCAGCAATATCACTACTGGATATCTGCCCAAAGGAAAATAAGTCATTATATATAGAGATATATTTTAAGCCTGCACTTGTATATTCATTGCAACATTATTCACTTTATCAAAGTCATGGAACCAACCAAGTGCCCATCAACAATCAACTGGATAAAGAAAACTAGTATATATATACCATGGAATATTACACAGCCATAACAAAGGACAAAATCAGGTCATTTGCAGGAACATGGATGGAACTGGAGAACATAATCATAAATGTACTTACCCAGAAACAGAAAACCAAATGCTACATGTACTCACTTGTATGTGGGAGCTGAATGGTCACAAGAATGGAAAAATAGACACTGGGGACACTAAAAGGGGGGAGGCAAGAAGGGACATTAGACACCAGAAGTTATCTATTGAGTACAGTGTCTACTATCTGGGGAGTGAGGTCACCTGAGGTACAATCCCCACCAGTATGCAATACACCCATGTAATAAACATGCAGTTGTATCCCCAAATCTAAAATAAAACAAAATAAAGATAACTAGTGTTGGAGAGGAAGTGGAGAAATAGGAAAACTTATATACTGTTGGTGAAAACAGTATGAAGATTACTCAGAAAACTAAAAAGAAAACTGTTATATGATTCAGCAATATCACTTTGGGAGTACATCCGAAACAGTTGATATCAGGATCTTGAAGGGGTGTCTGCACTCCCATGTTTATTGCAGCACTATTCATAGCAAAGATATGGAAACAACTCAAATGCCCATCGACACATGAATGAATGAGTAAAATGTCTTACATGCACACTCTGGAATATTACTTGTCATTTAAAAATAATAAAATCCTACCATTTGTGACAGCACGGATGAACTTAAAGGACAGTATGTTAAGTGAAATAAGCCAGCTTTAGAAAGGTAAATATTGCATGGTTCCAATAATATGAGATATTTAAAATAAACCCATAAAAGCAGAGAATAGAAAGGTGATTGTCAGGGGTTGAGGGGAGGAGGAAATGGCGATATGTTCCTCAATGGTTATAAAATTTCAATTATGCAAGAGTAATAGTGTCTAGACAGATCTCTGGAACAGAATAGTGCCTATAGTTAACAATATGTTCTTATGCATTTTAAAATATGTTAAGATGATAGTTCGCATGTTAATTGTTCTTATTACAAACACACACACACACAAAGAAACTTTTGAAAGTGATAAATATATGTAATTTCTTGATTGTGGAAATGGCATCATGGGTATATGTATACATTCAAACTCATCAAAATTTATACATTAAATATGTACAATTTAGGTATATTAATTGTATATATATAATACAATATAATATAATATATTATTATATTAACTATATTCATATTTAAGAAAATAAAATATGAATAGACCTATAACAAGTAAAGAGGTTGAATGAGTAATCAATAACTTCCCAACATATAAAAGCCCAGAACCAGATGAATTTACTGGTGAATTCTACCAAACACATAAAGAAGAATTAACACTAATCTTTCTCAAATACTTTGAAAATTGAAGAAGAGGAAATACTTTCTAACTCATTCCACTAGTCTTGAATTACATTGATTTCAAAGCAAACAAAGAGACTACAATACACTAAACTACAGATCAATATCTTTAATAAATTTTAAGACAAAAATTCTCAATAGAATACTAGCAAACTGAATTCAGCAATATTATTAAAAGAATTATACACCATAACCAAGTGGGATTTATTCTTGGAATGCAAGAATGATTCAATATATGAAAATAAATAAATTTGATAATCACATTAACAAAATGAAGGGGGAAACCCCAGATAATTATTTCAATTGATGAAGAAAAGCATTTTAAGAAGTTCAACAATGTTTTTATGTAAAAAACAGTTAACAAACTGAGGATAGAAGAAAATTATTTCAACATTATAAAAGCCATATGTAACAAGACCACTGCTAACATAGAAAGTGGTGAAAACTGCAAGATCAGGAACAAGGAGATCAGGAGCAAGACATGGGTTCCCCTTTTGCCACTTATTTTCAACATAGTGCTGAAAGTTCTAGGCAGAGCGATTAGGTAAGAAAAAGAAATAAAAGTCATCCAAATTGGAAAGGAAGAAGTAAAATTAACTCTATTCACAAATGACATGATCTTATATGTTAGAAAACTATAACAAAGCCAAAATAATTTTGAAAAAAGAAGAAAAATTAGAGGAATCACACTTCCTAACTTCAAAACTTACTATAAAGCTACAATAATCAAAATAATTCGGTACTGACATAAAGACATAAATATAAACCAGTGGAATAAAATAGAGATTCCCATAATAAACCCTTGCGTATATGGTCAAATTATTTTAGACAAGTATATTGAGACAATTCAATGGGGAAAGGACAGTCTTTTCAGCAAATGATATTGTGTAAACCACGTATCTACATAAAAATGGATAAAGTAGTGCCATTACCTTTCAGCAAATATAGAAATTAACTTAAAATGGATCAAAGAACTAAATGTAAGAGCTATAACTATAAAACTTATTTTATTTTATTTTATTTTAAAGATATGGGGTACAATTCAGGGTTAGGTAAACAAACGATTACGCAGGTACTCTTGTTGATGAGATGTGCCCCTCCCTCCCCTAACAGTCTCCCTCAACTACCAATCCTACCTTTCCCGCTTCTCTGGCGAGTTCTCACTATTGCCAATCCCTTTCTTACAGTATTATGGTAATTGTTCAAGTTCCACTTATGAGTGAGAGCATATTGTACTCTGTTATTTGTTTCTGTGATAGATCACTGAGTATGATTGACTCCAATCCATCCAAGTTGCTGCGAAGTCCATATGTTTGTCCTTCTTTATGGCTGTATAATATTCCATTGTGTATATGTACCACATTTTTTAAATCAAGTCCAGCTTTGAATGGCAGCATGGTTGGTTCCATGTTTTTGCTATTGTAAATAGATCTGCAACAAACATACGTGTGCAGGTATCTTTTTTGTAGAATGATTTGAGTTCCTCTGGGTATATTCCCAATAGAGGAATTGCTGGGTCATGTGGAAGGACAATTTCTAGTTCTTTCAGAAATTGCCACACTGTCTTCCAAAGAGGTTGCACTAGTTTGTATTCCCACCAGCAGTGTTAGCAGTGTAAAGGTGTTCTTTTTCTCCACATTCTTGTCAGCATCTGTTGTTGTTTATTAATGATGGCCATTCTTACTGTGGTTAGTTGGTATCTCAATGTGGTTTTGATTTGCATTTCTCTGATGATGAGTGAGGCTGAGCACTTTTTCATGTGTCTGTTGGATGCCCATATATCTTCTTTCAAGAAATGTCTATTCATGTCTTTTGCTCACTTTTTAATGGGGCTGTTTGTTTTTTTTTTCCTTTTGGAGCATTTGAGTACCTTGTAGATTCTAGATGTTAGGCCTTTGTCAGATATACAGTTGGCAAATATTTGTTTCCCATTCAGTGGGCTGCCTCCCTGCTTTCTTGACAGTTTCTTTTGCTTTGCAGAAGTTCTTCAGTTTGATGAGGTCCCACTTGTCTATCTTATTTCTTGTGGTATGAACACTGAAGATGCTGGTCAGGAATTGGTTGCCAGTTCCAATTTCCATAAGGGTGTCTCCTGCATTTTCTAAGATTCTTTTAGTTTGAGCTTTTATGTTTAGATCTTTGATCCATTTAGAGTTAATTTTTGTGTATGGTGATAGGTAGTTTTAATCTTCTGCATGTGATCAGCCAGTTTTCCCAGCACCATTTACTGAATAGGTTCTCCTCTCCCCAGGAGTTGTTGTTGGAGGTTTTGTCAAAGATGAGTTGGTTGAGAAATTGAGACTTTCCTTCCAGAATCTTAAATGAAAACATAGAGAAAAACTTCATAACATTGGATTTGATAATAATTTTTTTCTTGGATACAACACCAAAAGCACACCCATTAAAAAAATAAAATAAAATGATCTTAATCAAAATTGGATTTTTATTTGTATCTAGAGACACCATCAAGAGTGAGAAGCCAACCCACAAAATGTAAGAAAATAGTTGCAATTAATATTTGTTAAAAGACTAGTATCGAAAATATGTGATGAAACCCTGTAACTCAACAACAAAAATGCAAACAATCCAATTCAAAAGTAAACAAGGAACTTAGACATTTCTCTAAAGAAGATATACAAGTGGCCAATAAGCATGTGAAGATTCTTGACATCACTAGACATTAGGAAATGCAAATAAAATTAACGATTAGATACCACTGTGTACCCTTTTGGATGGCTATTATATTTTTTAAAACACACTAAACCTCCACAAAAATGCAAATTAAAATCATAATAATATATCATCTCACACCTGCTAGAATGGTTATTATTAAAAAGATGAAAGAAAAGAAATGTTGGTGAAAATGTGGAGGAACTTTAACCTTTGCACATTGTTTGTAGAAATGTAAAATAGTACATCCATTATTAAAAATAGTATAGAGTTTCTTCAGAAATTAAAAATAAATTTACTATATGATATAGAAATCTCAGTGGCTCAGCCTGTAATCCTGCACCTTTGGGAGGCTGAGGTGAGTGGATTGCGTGAGCCTGCAGGTTCGAGGCCCGCCTGGGCAACTTGGCAGGACCTCATCTCTACAATAAATAAAAAATTAGCGGGGTGTGGAAGCGCATACCTGTAGTTCCAACTACTTGGAAGGCTGAGGCGGAAGGATCGCTGGAGCCCAGCAGGTCGAGGCTGCGGTGGCCAGGAGCAGCCACTGCACTCCAGTCTGGGCGACAGAGTGAGACTCCAACTCAAAAAAAAAAAAAAGAAAAAGAAATCCCAGTACTTGGTATATATCCCAATGAAATAAAATTAGTATGTGAAAGAGATGTCTGTACTTGCATGTTTATTGCAGCATTATTGACAATAGCCAAGGTATGAAATGAGCTTAAGAGTCCATCAAAGAACAAATGGACAAAGGAAAATGTCATATATATACATAATGGAATACTATTCAACCTTTAAAATAGAAAGAAATCTTGTCAATGGATGAACTTGAAGGGCCTTATGTTTAATATAATAAGTCAGGAACAGAAAAGCGTAAATAATATGATCTCACATATGTGAAATCTAAAATGTTGAACTCCCAGAGGTACTAGATAGTAGAAGGGTTATCAGGAGTTGAGGGAGGAAGAGGTTCAGAAGATGTTGGTCAAAATTCAGTTGTATAGGAGAAATAAGTTCAAGAGATTTATTGTATGACATGGTGACTATAAGTAATAATAATATATTGTATTCTTGAAAATTGCTATAAGAGTGTATTGAAGTTTTCTCACCACAAAAATAATAAAACAACATATTGTACACAATAAAATATATACTTTTTTTTTTTTGAGTTGGAGTCTCACTCTGTCGCCCAGACTGGAGTGCAGTGGCCGCTTCTGGCCACCGCAGCCTCGACCTGCTGGGCTCCGGCGATCCTTCTTCCTCAGTCTTCCGAGTAGCTGGAATTACAAGCATGCGCTACCACACCCAGCTAATTTTTTGATTTATTGTAGAGATGAGGTCTCGCTGCCCCAGGCGGGTCTCGAGCCCGTGGGCTCAGGCAATCCACTCACCTCAGCCTCCCAAAGGCGCGGGATTACAGGCTGAGCCACCGAGCCCGGCTAATATATACTTTTTATTTGTCAGTTAAATAAATAATTTCTTAAAACACACCAAAGAGCAGAAAATAACAAGTATTAGTGAGGGTATGGAGGAATTGCAACCCTTGTGCATTGCTGGTGGAAATGTAAATGGTAGTGCCACTGTAGAAAATGGCATGGTGGTTCCTTGAAAATTTAAATATCAAATTAACATACAATCCAGTGATTTCATTTCTGTGCATATAGCAAAACAAATTGAAAGCAGAGACTCAAATGGATGTTTGTACATCCATGTTAATGGCACCGCTATTCTTAATAGCCAAAAAGTGGAAAAAATCCAAATATCCATTGATAGGTGATTAGATAAACCAAATGTAGTTATACACACAATGTAATAGAATTCAGCCTTTACAAAGAATGAAATTCTGACACATGCTATAACATGAATAAAACCTGAGAACATTATGCTAAGTACAATAAGTTAGATGCAATAGGAAAAATATTGTATGATGCCACTTAGATGATGAGTTGTCAAACTTACAGAGAGAGAAAATAGAATGTTAATTGCCAGGGGTTGAGGGGAGGAGAATGTGAAAATATTATTTAAATGGGTAAAAAATTTCAGTCTGGCATGGTTAAAAAGTTCCAGAAATGGATGGTGATGACGGTTGCACAAAAGTTTCAGACACATGTAGTACCCTTGAACTGCACACTTCAAAAATATTTAAAATAGTCCCTCCTATGTTACGCATTTAATACAACAAAATTTTAAACATAAATATTATCATATGTTCGACCTATTTTCCTTCTTAGCATGCAAGAAAAAAAACCTATATACCAATGATGAGATGCATGTGAATGTTCACCAGTTTATTCACAGTAACCCAAATTGGAAGCAATGCAGATGGCCATCAACCGGTGAATGAATAAATAATATGTGGTTTATTTATACAATGCAATACAATTGACTTTTGAACAACATGGGTTCGAGCTGAGAAGGTCCACTTATACGGCAATTTTTCTCCACCTCTGCTACCTGTGATCTAGCAAGACCACCTCCTTCCCGTTCCCCTACTCAGCCTACTCAACATGAAGACAACAAGGATGAAGACTTTTATGATGATTCACTTCCAGTTAATGAAGAGTAAATGTATTTTCACTTTCTCATGATCTTCTTGGTAACATTTTCTTTTATCTAGCTTACTTTAAGAATACAGCATATAATACATGCAACACACAAAATATGTGGTAGTTAACTGTTATTGGTAAGGTTTCCAGTCAACAGCAGGCTATTAGTAGCAATGTTTTGGAGGGAGTCAAAATTTGTGCTCAAATTTTTTACTGTGCAAGGGTTGGTGCTCCTAACCTCTGTGTTGTTAAAGGGTCAACTGTATTATTCAGCAATTAAAAGAACAACTTTTTGATACACATTATAACATGATTGCACCTAAATAGAATTATACCAAGTGAAAGAAGATAAACACTAAAAATGACACATTATATGGTTCCATTTATATGAGCAACTGAAGAACAGTCTAGGAAATGCGTATATGTTTATATATATAGAAAACATAGTAGTATTTGCCTATAGATGGATGTAGGAAATAGTACTCATACAGACATAAAAGAATGTTGGGATTGATAGAAACAGTTTAAAGTGGATTATGTTGATGGTTGCACAACTTCATAAATTGATTTCATTTGATGTACGCTTACAATAGGTGAATTTTATGACATTTACATTTTAATAAAGTTGTTAAAAGAATGTAGTCTACTTGTAACCCAAAATAATAAACAATATATTATGGTGTTTATAACATATGTTTGACAACAATAACACAAAAATCTGGAGGGAAGAAATAGAATTACACTATGAAAATCTTAATCTATACCAGAAGTGTATATAATTTGAATGTATACTGTGATAGACTGACAATGCATACAATTATACCTGAGTCACTAAAATAATAAAATAGCTAAATATAATAAGTTAAAAAGAAGAAAAAATAGAATCATTAAAAAAATTAATTCAATTAATCCAAAATAAGGCTGAAGAGAAAAAAGGGAGTAAAGAACGAAGGACACAAACAGAAAGCAAGCAGCAATATGATAGATTTAAGCCTAATCATACCAGTGATCACATTAAATATTCTATAATGTATAAATATTTCAAAACATCATGTATACAACAAATATTTATAACTTTCATTTTTCAATTAAAAATAAAATAGTATTTGTAAATACATAAAACAAGAGAATGTAAATCAAATAATGTTAAGATTCAAAAAAGGCAGAGATCGGCCGGGCTGGGTGGCTCAGCCTGTAATCCTGCGCTTTGGGAGGCCGAGGTGAGTGGATTGCCTGAGCCCGCGGATTCGAGACCCGCCTGGGCTACTTGGCGAGGTCTCATTTCTACAATAAATCAAAAAATTAACCGGGCATGGTAGTGCACGCCTGTAGTTCCAGCTCCTTGGAAGGCTGACACGGAAGGATCGCCAGAGCCCAGGAGGTCGAGGTTGCGGTGGCTCGGAGCGGCCACTGCACACCAGTCTGGGTGACAGAGTGAGACTCCAACTCAAAAAAGAAAAAGGCAGAGATTGGCAGATTGGATAAAAAAAGCAAAACTCAACCAAATGTTGCCTGCGAGAAACTCATTTTAATATAAATGCTAAGTGAAGATACTAAAATGAATAAAAAAGAAATCTGGAGTGGCTCTGTTTATATGAGATATGGCAGTTTTGAGAGCAAAATATGTTATCAAGATTAATAAAGGTACTTTCATAATGAAAAAGTGGTAAACACCTCTAGGGAACAAGACAAGCATAAACATATATGCTGTAATAATTGAGCTTCACCAGTACCTAAAGCAATAACTAGTAGGCGAAATGGATGAATTCAGAATTATAGTCAGATGTTTCAAATACTGACCTCCCAGTAATTGTTTTCAGCAATTGATAGAAAAATCAGGATATAGAAGATTTGATTTATACAATCATCTATTCCTAATTGATTTTTAGTAAACAATTTACCCAAAATAAACTTTTTAAGTGCACACAAAACAAACACCAAACTAGGCTATATTTTGAGCCATAGAACAAGTCTCAATAAATTAGAAAGATTCAAGTCATGCAAAGTCTGTTGTCTTAACACTATGTGTTAGAAATCAGTCATTAGAAGTCAGTAATCAGTAAGTAATGTATTAGAAATCACAACGTATTAGAAATTGGTAACTGAATAATTACTGAAAAGACAAAAATATCTGGGAATTTTAAAATCACAAGTCTGTTAAAAATGAAAAATTAGAGGAGACAGAAAAATACACATGCATATTTATTTGCTTCACTATGAACAGAATATATATATAAAGTGATTTTAGTGAATGTCAATAATTTTATGTTGCCTGGGCATCCATTTTGAATACATGTTGGACATTTTCATACCAGAAGCAGTACTTAGCCTTGACACAGTTTTTAGTTCCCCACCTCCTCTCTGGTTCTCAATGTGGTCAATCCAGATATATGTTGTATACAACTGCCTCCTGATGAGACAGGTGGATATAACTTGCTTGACTTACCCCCACTGACTCCCACAACCCACATAGACTGTTCAAATACACTGCAGTGACCACTTTTCTGTCACAGCATGACTCCATGGAATTCATACCTGCTTGCTCTAAACCCACCAATTTAAACTCCCTGTGAGAAACCTGCTTGTTGCCCATACCATAAGAAATAAGATAGACAAGTGGGATCTCATCAAACTAACGAGCTTCTGCAAAGCAAAAGAAACCATCAAGAGAGCAGGGAGACAACCCACAGAATGGGAAAAAATATTTGCCAACTGTATATCTGACAAAAGCCTAACATCTAAGATCTACAAGGAACTCAGATATGCCGAAAGGAAAAAAAAAACAAGCAACGTTTGTGTACCTAACCCTGAATTGTACCCCACATCTTTATAATAAAAAAGAGGAAAAAAAGAGAAACCTCCTTGAGTAATATCCTGGACCCCAATAAAGGCTTCAACCTGCAGATTCCTCTCTCTCTCTCTCTCTTGCTCTTTACCTGCTGGTTAGGAATGTGTGTCCCAGATGGGTTCCTCTTTCCTGTTGGCCCTTAAAGGCATGCTGCCTTTTTCTCTGGAATCTATAAGTAATAAAACTGCTTCTGTTATCTCACGTGCCTTGTTGAGTTGCTTCCTCTGTGTCTTACCTGCTTGACACACCAGAATCTAACTTCTTTTCTGGTCAGTTCTCCCTAGAGAGTGGCTATCTTGGTAAGAATGAACTGGACATAGGTTAAACAAGAGCCACAAAATTGTCTGATAGTATAAAAAAGTTTCCTGTGAAAGGGACACCTGGTCATGGGTAGGACATTTAGGCATTAGGCCATTCATCAGGACAAAGAAGTATCTCATGAAAGACATGTTGTAAACATCCGTGACCAAATTCCCTGGAGTCCCATCAGGGCAAGACCAGCATTTATATACATTTTCCAGAGAGTGAGAACTTAAGACCAAATTAGAGAAAAATACAACAGTGATGTGTAAGAATAATATAGAGATATTGGTTTCCTCTGGGGAAGGTAAGAATATATCTGGAGGACAGGGTGGGAAGTGGACTTTCACTGTGTTTTATTCTTTCTTTTTAATTCAAATATGATTGATATAAAAATAAGCTGTACACACTGATGTTTACAAATTTAATACATTTTGACTTCTCTATATAGTATAGATGAAAGCATCAATACAATAAAAATAATAAACATATTCATCAGTCTCAAAGTCCCTAATTCACCTTTTAAATCTTCTCCTTCCTTCTATCTTCAATCACCAATTTTTTTTTGCCATTGTAGATTAGGTTGCATTTTATGGTATATTCATACTATTGGCATACTCAACAATACTCAACAACATGAATGAGAGTGTCAACATAGTAGTATGCCAGTAGTATGAATATACCATAATTTGATTTTCTATTCACCTGTTGATGAACATTTAAGTTGTTTTAGTTGGGAACTACTACAAATAAAGCTGTTACAAACATTTCTGTAAGTCTGCGTGTGAACCAATGTCATTAGTTAGGGTTATTTAGAGAAATGAAACCAATAGTTTCTCTCTCTCTCTCTCTCTCTCTCGATCTTATTGGATAGATACATAGATAGAAAGATGATAGATAGATAGATTTGATAGATTCGATAGATTAGATAGAGTGAGACAGTGGAAAGAGAGCAAGGGAGAGAGCAAGAGTGAGCATGAGCAAGCAAAAGCGAGCAAGCGAGAGAGAGAGAGAGAGAGATTTATTACAAGAATTAGTTTATGTAGTTATGGAGGCCAAGAAGCTCCACAATCTACCATGTGAATACTAAGAACCAGAAAAGTTAGGGCGAATTTGCTCTCTCTACTTGAGTTAAGACATCCAGTTCCACCTCTCCTGCCCTCACACATCAGTGCATCTGGCTCTTGGGCTTTCAGACTCACAATAAAACATACACCCCTGTCTCCCCTGATTCTAAGGCCTTCAGACTTGGACTGAATCATATCACTAGCTTTCTTGGTTCTACAGCACACAGATGGCAGATTGTGAGACCTCTCAGTCTTCATAATTGTGGAAACCAATTCCTGTAATAAATCTCTTATCTCTGTACTCACATGTATTCAATTGGTTCTGTTGCTCGGAAGAACTTGGGCTAATATGGATTTTGGTAGCGAGAATTGTCCTAAGAGAACAGAATTTTTGTTTTATAATTTTTTTTAACGTGGTCCAATTTATATAGAGTTTTCTTTGGTTGTGTATGCTTGCATATGCATGGGAAAAAACACTGGTGGCTGGGTGTGGTGGTTTATGCCTGTAATCTCAGCACTTTAGGAGGCCAGGGTGAGAGGACTGCTTGAGCCCAGAAGTTCAAGACGAGCCTACATGACATAGTGAGACATGGTCTCTACAAAAAAAAATTACAAAAATTAGCCAGGTGTCGTGGCGCAAGTTTGTAGTCCCAGCTACTTCAGTCAGGAGTTGGGGCTGAAGGACTGCCTCAGCTCTGGAGGTTTGAGACTATGGTGAGCCATGATCATGCCACTGCATTCCAGCCTCGGTGACAGAGTAAGATTTTTTATTTTAAAGATGTGGGGTACAATTCAGGGTTAGGTATGTAAATGTTCATTATGCAAGTACCCTTGTTGATGAGGTATCCTTCCCCACAGCAGATTTCCACTACTGCCAATCCCACCTAACCCCCACCACCCTGGCAGTTTCTCACTACTGCCAATCCTTTTCTTATAGTATTAAGATAATTGTTCAAGGTCCGCTTATGAGTGAGAACATGTGATATTAGGTTCTTTGTTTCTGTGATGGATCACTCAGTATTATAGACTCTAAGTCCATCCAGTTGCTGTGAAGTTCATAATTTTGTCCTTCTTTATTGCTGCGTAATATTCCAACACGTATATGTACCACATTTTTTAATTCAGTCCTCTTTTGATGAACAGCACCGTTGCTTCCATGTTTTTGCTATTGTGAACTATGCTGCAATAAACACGTGTGTGCAGGTATTTTTTTCATAAAGTGATTTGAGTTACTCCGGATATAGTCCCAGTAGGGGGATTGTAGTGTCATATGGAAGGTTGATTTTTAGATCTTTTAGGAAACACTACACTGTTTTCCACAGAGATTGTATTAGTTTACACTTCCACCAACAGTGTAGAAGTGTTCCTTTTTCCCTGTATCCTCTCCAGCATCTGTTGTTTTCTGAGTTATTGATGATAGCCATCCTGAATGGAGTTAGGTGGTATCTCAGTGCATTTTTAATTTATATTTCTTTGATGACTAGTGAAGCTGGAGCATTTTTTCCTGTATCTGTTGGCTGCTCATATGTCTTCTTCTGAGAAGTGCCTATTTATATCTTTTGCCCACTTTATAATGGAGCTGTTTTTTTTTCTTTTCAGCACGTTTGAGTTCCTTGTAGATCCTAGATGTTAGGCCTTTGTAAGATATACAGTTGGCAAATATTTTTACCCAGTTCGTGGACTATCTCCCTGCTCTCTTGATGACTTCTATGGCTTTGCAGAAGCTTGTCAGTTTGATGAGGTCCCACTTGTCTATCTTATCTCTTATGGCATGGGCACTTGGGGTTTTGATCAGGAATTGGTTTCCAGTTCCAACTTCCATAAGGGTGTCTCCATCATTTTCTAAGGTTCTTTTAGTTTGAAGTTTTACAGATTCTCTTGGGTTTTCGAGGTATAGAATCATGTCATCTGCAAAGAGGGATAACTTAATTTCTTCCTTTCCTATATGAATACCCCTGATCTCCTTCTCTTGTCTTATTTCTCTAGTTAGGACTTCCAATACTATGCTGAACAGGAGGGTGAAAGTGGGCATCCTTGTCTTGTTCTGGTTTTCAGAAGAAATGGCTCCGATTTCTGTCTGTTTAGCAGTTATGTTGACTGTGGGTTTCTCATAGATGACTCTTACTATTTTGAGGTATGCTCCATCTATGCCTAGATGTTCGAGGGTTTTTATCAAGAAAGAATGCTGGATTTTATCAAAAGCTTTTTCTGCATCTAACGATATTATCATGTGTTTTCCCTTTACATCTGTTGATGTATTTAATTACTTTTATGGTCTTGTGGATGCTGAACCAGTCCTGCATCCCGGGGATGAAGTATACTTGACCATGGTGGATGGGTTTTGAGATGCGTTGTTGAACCTTGTTTGCTAGAATATTGTTGAGAATTTTAGCATCTATGATCTTCAAGGATATTGGCCTGTAGTTAGCTTTCTCTGTTGAATCTTCACCCGGTTTGGGTATCAATATGATATTAGCTTCATAAAATGATTTGGAGAGAGTTCCATCTTTCTCAATTGCCTGCAATACTTTCAGTAGGATTGGTATCAGCTCCTCCTTGTATGTTTTGTAGAATTCTGCTGGAAAGTCATCTGATCCAGGGCTTTATTTTGTAGGTAGTTTTCTTATGACATAGCTGATTTCCTGGGTTGTTATTAGTCTATTTAGGGTCTCGATTTCATCTTGTTTCAACCTGAGGAGGTTGTGTGATATAAGAAAATCCTCCATTTAATTTAGATTTTCAAGTCTGTTGCCATACAAGTGTACATAGTAATCTCTGATAATCTTTTGTATTTCTTCGGGGTCAGTTGTGACTTCATCTTTTACATTTCTGATTGTGTTTATTTGGGCTTCTTCTCTGTTTTTCTTGGTCAGTCTAACTAGGGGTCCATCAATCTTGTTTATCCTTTCAAAAAACCAGCTTTTGGTTTCATCGATTTTTTGTATTATGTTTTTGTCTTCTATGTCCCAAATTTGGTCTTCTGTTTTGGTGATCTGGATTCTTCTGCTGAAGTTAGGTTTTTGGTGATCTTGCTCTTCCAGTTTCCTTAGGTGACTTGTTAGGCTGTGAACTTGAGATCTTTCCATTTTCTTCAACTGTGTTTGTAAAGATATGAATTCCCCTTTCACTACTGCTTTCACGGCATCCCAGAGATTTTGGTAAGGTGTTTCTTATTTTCATTTGTTTCCAGGTAATTTTTAATCTCTGTTTTGATTTCCGTGTTGCCTCAGGAGTTGTTTAGCATCATGGTGTTTGGTGTCCATGTCTTGGTGGGTTTTGGGGGAACTTTGTTGGCGTTGATATTTATTTTTATTCCACTGTGATCTGAGAAGGTACATGGCAGAATTTCAATCTCATGGAATATGTTTATGCTTGATTTATGACCAAGTATGTGCTCGATCTTAGAGTATGTTCCATGTGATGATGAGTAGAATGTATATTCCATGATTGTTGGGTGGAATGTTCTGTAGGTATCTTAAGTCCATTTGGTCAAGTGTCACATTGAGGTTCTGGATCTCTTGGTTGACTTTTTGTCTTGATGATCTGTGTAGGATTGTTAGTTGGGTATTTAAGTCCTGAGTTATGATAGTGTTAGAGTCAATATCTTTTTTTAGTTTACATAGAAGCTGCTTTATGAAAGTTGGTGCTCCTATGTTGGGTGCCTATAAGTTTAGGATGGATATTTCTTGAAGAATTGAACCTTTTGTCATTATGGTGTCACCTTCTATATCTTTTAAATTTTTAATAGCTTAAATAATATTTTGCTTGATATTAAGATCATGACTCCTGCTTTCTTTTGAGTTCTCATCCTCTTACTTTGAGTCTGTGAGTGTGCTCGCTGGTGAGATGAGTCTCTTGGAGACAATATATTGTAGCCTCATGATATTTTATCCAATTTCCCATTCTATGTCTTTTCAGTGGTGCATTTAGTCCATTCACATTCAGGCTATTATTGAGGTGTGAGGATTTATTCCTGTCATGAGGTTCTTACAGAGTTTGTTGTTACTGCTGCTGTTTGTTTATTTTTTTATTTGTTTTTTTGGGCTGATTCATGTGTGTTTTCAATCTTTTTCCTGCATTCTTGTGAAGGACGTTGTTGTTCTTTTTTTCCTTTCCTCTGTGTTTAATACTTTCTTACATGTTTCTTGTAGAGCTGATCTGGAGACTGTTAACTCTTAGGGATTAAATGTCTGGGAAGGATTTTAATTCTCCATCACTGATAAAACTGTGCTTAGCTGGGTAAGTAATTCTTGGTTGAAATTGTTTATCTTTCAGAACTTTGAGAATCGGGCTCCAAGCTCTCCTAGTCTGAAGTGCTTCTGTAGATAAGTCTGCTGCTATTTTAATAGGTCTTCCCCTGTAGGTAGTCTGATCTTTCTCTCTTGCTATATTTAGGATTGCTGCTTTTGCATCTACTTTTTGTAGGCAAATTACTATGTGTATGGGAGTTGGTCTTCTCATTTGTTGTCTTGTAGGGGTTCTCTGAATCTCTTGTGTTTGAATGAGCGTGTCACAGATGAGATCAGGGATGTTTTCGTGGAAATTTTCATGGAATGATTGTTCCTGGGTGGTCTCTGTCTCTTTATCTGCCTCAGAGATTCCAATAAATCTTAGGATTGGACTCTTGAAATAATGACTCATTTCTTGGAGGTTTTGTTCTGTCTTTTTATGCTTCTTTTCTATGTTTTTAACAGTTTGGGATATTTCCATATTTTGGTCCTCAGGCTCTGAGATTCTTTCGTTTGCTTGATCAATTCTGCCTTCCATGCATATCAGTTTGTTGTTTGTTTCATTGACTGTATTCTTTATTCCTGCTATATCAGTTATCAAATCCTTCAGTTCTTCTTCTTGTCTCTCTTCATTTCTATTTATTCTCTCTATTAATATCTTGATATCTAGGTTTGTGGTTGGAGACCAGTCATTCTGGTGGCTCTTCACTGTTTGAGTTCTGGAGTCTGTATTCTCAGTGACTGACCTCCCAGGAGTCTGTACAAACTCATATACTTCCTTTGGTTTTTCTGCATTTGTGTAGGGTTTCCTTCCCCTCCCCCCTTTTTTAACCTCTTCTTTAATTCTGTTGTTCAGTAATGGTGGGATAGCTTTTATTTATGTTTGCTCAATTTCCTATTTTTCCTTAGATCCTCTGGTTTTGTTCAAGTTCTGAAGCTGACTAGGAGTGGAGGCCTATGCTTTTTTCAATTTTGAGATTAAATTCAGGGAGAAGCTGTGAATCAGAAGCTATCTGCAGATCCCAGTATCCATTGACAGGTGTGTGGGCCCCCTGGAACCTGCTTCCCACTGCCTTACAATCTGTTCATGTAGTGGGGATTGCTGTTTGCCCCTGAAAGAAAAATGAGATAATAAAAGGGAAAATATGGAAAAAGGAAAGAGAAATATGAAAGGGAGGTTGAGAGTGAGAAGAAGTGGGAAAGCAGACAAGTGTACCAACTAATGAATAAACAGAGAGACAAACAAAGACAGAAAAAATAAAAAGACAAAAACTTGCAATCATACAACAAACAAACAAAAAACTCCTGTTAGTGTGCTCTCCCTCAAAAAATACCCATATATATAGAAAATCTAAAAAAATTAAAATAACAGAAACAAAGCAAGTACAAAAACAG
This sequence comes from Carlito syrichta, assembly GCF_000164805.1. Lineage (NCBI taxonomy): Eukaryota > Metazoa > Chordata > Mammalia > Primates > Tarsiidae > Carlito > Carlito syrichta. The sequence goes on along the minus strand of NW_007010942.1, from coordinate 4,441 downwards.
ATAGAAAGAGAGAAGGAAAAAAAGCTAAAACAAAAAAAGTTGATTCTCTGGCAGTTTCTGTGAGTTCAGTTTCCTTTCAGGTCTCTGCCTTAGGGAGTCTAATCTCCAGCCCTCCTCCCCTCCTCTCTCAGCACAGACTAAAAGTATTGTTCCCAGTGTGGATTAGATGCCCCATGGACTACTGTGGGAGGAAAAGATGGAACAGACTCAGACTCACCCCATTCGCTGCTGCCATCAAGTCTCCCACTCAGATCTGACATGTCTGTGCCTCCTCCAGCATGACGGCAGGGCGCCTGTCTCTCTGAGTCTGATGAAATAATAGTCTGTAGGTCCCAAGATGGAGGCTAGGTGAAGCTGGGCGGGGCAATGCAAGTCTCTGCCCCTTCTGGGACTGAGAAGGTGGTGTCAGTCGGCATCTTGTCAATGGCGTTGGAGCTTTATTCCAGATTTCTACTACCTGCTTTCTTGTGTCAGTTCTTTTTTTTTTTGAGTTGGAGTCTCACTCTGTCACCCAGACTGTAGTGCAGTGGCCACTCCCGGCCACTGCAGCTTCAACCTGCTGGACTCCGCGATCCTTCCGCCTCAGCCTTCCGAGTAGCCGGAATTGCAGGCATGCACTACCACGCCTGGCTGATTTTTTGATTTATTGTAGAGATGAGGTCTCGCTGCCCAGGCAGTTCTCAAACCCACGGGCTCAGGCAATTCGCTCACCTCAGCCTCCCAAAGGCGCGGGATTACAGGCTGAGCCACCGAGCGCGGCTGTGTTAGTTCTGCTGTTGCAGATGATGGTGTGGCCCAGGTGCCAATGCTGAGGGTTGGCTGTTCTCTGATACCTCTTCTCAAGAGAGCCCCGAGAATGGCAGACAATCTTGTTGTCAGGTCTCCAATCTCAGGGTGGTGGGGAGTTGTAGTCACCTCCAGAGGAGAGCTCTGGGTGCATGAACCCAAGTCTTCCTTCAGATGACTTTCACTCACACACTAGCACACACTCACTCACGCAGAGAGTCTTTAGGGACACTTGCTTTTGCAAAGACCCTCACAGTCCAACTTGTTCCCTTGCCATCTTGCCCAGAAGTGAGATAAGATTAAAAAAAATTTTAAAGCATCTATACTGAGCATGTACAGGCTTTTTCCCTTGTCATTGTTTCCTAGACAATACAATATGACAGCTATTTACATAGCATTGACATTATATTATGTATAAGTAATCTTGAGACGATTTAAAGTTGTACATGTTAGAATGTGTGTAAGTTATATGCAAATACTATGACATTTTATATTAGATACTCAATCATAGTGCATTTTGGTATCCATGGGGAGGCCTGAAATCAATCTTCCATGGATACTGAAAGTAATATATGTGATACTTTTGAACATTTTTAGAAAATGAAGAAATAAAATTATATTGGTTTGTTGCTCCTAATGTCACTGGACAACGTGGTGAAAGAAAAGGATGAGCTTAAGGATTTGAATTCCCAGTTTAAGAACCATATAGGGACTCTCTACTGCACTGCACAATCCACCACAGCCTCTGGGCACAGTGGGGGAGGCGAGTGATGGGAATTTGGGAGTCCTGTGCTCTTTCCATAAACTTGCAGGGCTCCTTGGGCCTTGTGGGACCCAAGTCCCTCACAGGAAACTGCCTTCCCCACAGCTGTACTCTGCTGTGGAGTGGTGCAGGAAAAAAGCCTTGAGCAGTGCCAGTCACCATTTCCCAGAAACTCAACCCTTGCAGGGTGGAGTGGCTGCTTTTCAGCCAGCCTGGGAGAAAATGGGCCACAAAGACAAATTCCACAGCTGCACACAGTTCCTGGTTGGGCCAGTTGCCTGAGACCCTGAGACCAGCTGCACTTTGACGTTCAGACCTCAGATTACCCGAGACCAAGGCAGGAGCCAGATGGGAAGCATTGTCATGCTAGCCACTCTCTCCCCTTGTAAACTATCCATGCCTACTCCGCACTACAGCATTACCCCAGGACCTGGGACTCCTTTCTAACCCCCACTGGGGCAGCCAAGAGTGCACATTTGCAGGGTGTTTTATCTCCTTTTCCCCTGAAATACCCTAGAAAGCTCAAAACAGACAGAAAACTTGGAAAACCCCCAGAGCCCTGCGTTTGGCCTAGACTGGCTAGGTACTTCTTTGTAGCAACACTTGCCAAGGAGAAAACCTACAGCCACCATTGCAGCCAGCTTTCTCTCATAAGCACCACCTTCCAGCTAGAGGTCAACAGTACAGCCAACCATATCGGAAACAATACCTCAGCTTTGGGGAAGGCTAGATTCCAAGCACCAGCTAACAACACTTTCCAAGCCACTGCAAACACTCAGGAAGCCTTGAGCACATCTAGCAACTAAGAAACTCACTATACCAAGGCTATATATAACCAAGGGAAGCCTACAGTGCCTATGTCAGTCTCCTTCCAACCTCAAATAAGAAGAAATCGTCTAACCAAATGTGAAAAAAACAGAAAAATAATTCTGATAATATGAAAAACAGAGTTCTCCAACACTCCCAAAAGGTCACACCAACTCTTCAGCAATGAACCCTAACCAAAATGAAAGTGCTGAAATTCTAGACACAGAATTCAAAAGGCTGATGATAAAATTGGTAAATGAACTTCAGGATAAAGTTGAAAATCAACTTTAAAAATTTTAAAAAACTATTCAGGACATGGATGAAAGATTCTCTGAAGATGTAGACACTTTAAAAAAAAGCTAAAACTCTGGAAATGAAAGAAGCATTTAGGGAAGTACAAAATACAGTGGAAAGTTTTAACAGTAGACTAAAACAAGCAGAATAAAGGATCTCAGAACTTGAAGACAAGGCTTTGGAATTAACCCCATCAAAAAATACAGAAAGAATCAAGAGAATGGAACAAAGTCTCCAAGGAACGTAGGATTATGTAAAATGCCCAAACACAAGAATCATAGTTGTTCCTGAGGAAGAAGGAAAAGTAACAGGTTTGGAAAATCTATTTGAAGGAATATTGGAGGAAAACTTCTATGGACTTGCCAGATACTTAAACATCCAAGTGCAAGAAGCCCAAAGAACCCCCAAAAGATTCATTGCAAAAAGGCCATCCCCAAGGCATGTAATTATCCAGGTATGTGAAGTTACTATGAAGGAAAGAATTTTGCTGGGCTTGGTGGCTCAGCCTATAATCCTGCGCTTTGGGAGACTGAGGTGAGTGGATTGCCTGAGCCCGTGGGTTTGAGATCCACCTGGGCAACTTGGCGAGACCTCATTTCTACAATAAAATAAAATAAAATAAAATTAGCCAGGAGTGGTAGCGCACGCCTGCAGTTCCAGCTACTCGGTAGGCTGTGGCGGAAGGATCACCGGAGCCTAACAGGTTGAGGCTGCGGTGGCCGAGAGCGACCACTGCACTCCAGTCTGGGTGACAGAGTGAGACTTCAACTCAAAAAAAAAAAAAGAATTTTAAGAGAAGTGAGATAAAAGCATCAAATAACTTACAAAGGCAAGCCTATGAGAGTAACAGCAGACTTCTCAGAAACAACCCTACAAGCCAGAAGGGAGTGAGACCCCATCTTCAGTTTCCTCAAATGAATCAGTCAAAGATTTAGTATATCACAAAACTAAGTTTCATAAATGAAGGAGAAATGAAGTCCTTCACAGACAAGCAAACACTACTTTTGTCACCACTAGTCCAACTTTACAAGAAATATTCAGAACAAATGCACCACTGAAAAGACATAGAATGGAAAAATGGATAAAATATCATCAGGCAACAATCTATTGCCTTCAAGAGATTCACCTCACTAGAAAGGACACCCACAGACTCAAAGTAAGGGGATGGGAAACAAACTTTCAGGCAAACGGAATACAAAAGAAAGGAGGAGTAGCGATCTTAATTTCAGACAAAATACCCTTCAAGCTATTAAAAATCAAAAAAGATACAGAAGGCCACTACATAATGATAAAAGGCTCAGTCCAACAACAAGAAATATCTATTCTAAACATATATGCACCCAACATAGGTGCGCCAACTTGCATAAAGCAACTTCTTGGAAAAGAAGAAAGATATTGACTCTAACACTATCATAACTGGGGACTTTAATACCCCACTCACAACCCGAGACAGATCATCAGGACAAAAAATCAGCAAGGAGATCCGGAACCTCAATGTGACTTTGGACCAAATGGACTTAATTGATACCAACAGAACACTCCATCCAAAGACCACAGAATACACATTCTACTCATCACCACATGGAACACATTCTAAGATCGACCACATACTCAGCCATAAATCAAGCATAAGCAAATTTAAAAGGACTGAAATTCTACCAAGCACCTTCTCAGACCACAGTGGAATAAAAATAAACATTGACACCAACAAAGTCCCCCCAAAACCCACAAAGACATGGACACTAACAGCATGATGCTAAACAACTCCTGGGTCAATGACGAAATCAAAAC
>NW_007010941.1:0-718 GCF_000164805.1 Carlito syrichta | reverse complement strand
AAGTCCTAGAACCTAACCGCCAATCACCCACAGTGCATCTGTGGAGCTTACCAATTAATCCTCAGGCTGATGCTCTTCTTGACACTTTTTTCAAAAAGATCATCCAGATTTGTTTGCTTTAAAACTTAATTGAGCTGTCTACAAATACTATTATCACAGAAGATTATTGGAATCTTTTTCCTAACGTAGCTTTCTGGTATTCCAGCCCATCCTGTCCCTGCTTAGTAGTTCAGTATTGCAGTAGAACTTAGTTCCATACTATGTACAGAACAACCATTTAATCAATGTTGATTCAATATATTAATATCATCATCCCTCTGTCAGACCTGCAGCAAAACTGAATGGAACACCATGCTGATAACTTAGCTACATTCACAATTAATGAATATCACTATTGGTATTCTCACTTTATTATTTATGAATCAAAATTTTCAAAAAATGGTTTGGAATAACCAACTAGCCACTTTAGGAAGAAAATATAGATGAATGAAAATTTTTAACTTTAAAAATTAAATCATCAAAGGAAAAAATGGGAGTGGGGTTGTTTGTTGCAAGAATTTCCCTATGAAGAGGACAGATCAAACAGTCTGTTTTTTCATTGTTTCCCGAAACCCCACTAAAATGATAACACAGGGATTTAATTTTAATTTTTTAAGGCATAAACTCACGAGGATGAGAATGACAGAAAAACAGAATACAGCAATAGAATTTTACAAGC
>NW_007010940.1:0-2047 GCF_000164805.1 Carlito syrichta | reverse complement strand
ACAATAGTCAGACCAAAACAATAGATGGCTTAGCCTTTCCTGGCTACATAGAGAAGACATCTAAGCCTGTAGTGATATATTTCACAGGAAAGATGGAATATGGATTACCTTGAAAATTAATGAAACATATACAAAAAATTAATGATATGAAAAATGACTTATGAAAGCAGCAAATAGCTTCTATTGACCATATGCTAAGCAACACGCTGCCTCCTAAATCATAATAAACCATTGCTTGAAATATTATATACCTTTGGTAGGAATCAGTTTTGTATGCCTGTCCACTTAACTTTACACCTGGCCTGACTCTGCCTTCCACCGGTGACACTTCAAGTCTCCGAGCTTCAGTTCTTCACTCACAGAATGTAGGCAATGGTGACTCTTTTGTGGTCTTGAGGGTCACTTGGAGGAGAAGATGAGTAGTGACTTTAATAAGTTAAATTGCTGTAGAAATGTAAATACCAATTCAATGTTTGAGTTAATTTAGAGGTGGAACTCTAACTCACTCAGCATATGTTTGGCAAAGTTGACCCTGAAGACTATAATCTAAACAGTATTGTAAACACTCCCTTAATCCAGGTACAAAAAATAAATAGACTAAATTGGTATCAGTCTTTAAAAGCAGTCATTTAACTGTAGCAGGCTAATTGCGTATGATCCTTGCCTAATAAAAGCTCTTCATGATGCTACTTTGTTAGAGAGCAGATGATTTGCAATACTATGTCTATTCATAACGAATTTCTTATTTTAAAAAATGACAATTTAGATTTATTCAGGATCTTTAGACACCTCACCATACACACACACACACACACACACACATTGATCCACAATTCCCCTAATTGCAGGTGGTTGAACTCTGCCTAGGAAATTCCTGAGACCACTTTCATTCTAGTTCCTATCGAACAAAAAGTCCTAGGCAATGTCTATCCACCATCCTCAGCTGTGTCCTTATCTCTTCTTTATAAGAACAACAGTTCTATTGGATTTTAGGACACACCCATGACCTCATATGATCCTCAGTTCCAAGGGACAGTCTTCTCCCCCCTTTGCTTCCTCACTGACTACATACAATCCTAACATCACAAACTGGGTGTTAAAGTCAGGGGAGGGCCCTGGGAGAGAAAGAAAATCACAAGAAGCAGCAATGTCATCATTATTCTGTTGATTGAACCTCAGATAAGAACTTGATAAGGGGTTAGCTCCCTTCCTCTCCAGTGGGTATCAAAGACTCTCCAGGCTGGACAGGATCTGCCTCCTAGGTCTTCCCAGACAATTAGGAAGTCATATCCTGGCCATTTCCACACACACAACAAGTTCAATCCCAGCCTAGGTTGGTTTCTGATCCTCTGCTTACTGGAGGGGAGACCTTGGAACAAACACGGGCTACTCAACCCCCACTCGGGGTCACATTCACAGATGATACCCCTGATGTTGCTGTACCTGCAGGCATCACAGGGACTCTTCTGTCATGGCCCCCAGGGACCCCAGGCCACAATAACCCTCATGTCCCAACACAACCAACTCTGCAAGGAAGCAAAGATGCTCGTCCCATGGCACATGTGGCCAGCTTTCCCTACTTTGCAACTGCAGGGGCAAAGATGCTGGACCCATGGCACATGACTAAATGTTGTCATCTTTTCCTGCTTTGCAGTGGCAGGGGTCTGTGTTGACAAAGGTCCCCTCCCACTCCTCTGACCCAGTTCCAACATACAAGCTTCTAGAACCGAGAGCATGGACTTCCCTAGGAACACTGTAGGCAGCACCCCCTTGCTCCCCTGGGCTGCTCCAGGGGGGATGAGAGCACCCCAGAGATCCACCATAATTGACCTGCAGATGTCCCAGCTCCTCCCGAGCAGGGCACCCCTGACCAGGGCTCTACTCTTTCCTCCCACTATCAACTATGACCCAGGTCCAACTTCCTCTGCATGGCCTCTGCATGTTTCCCAAGACCAACCCCCCCCCGCCATATTTAGCTTCAAACACGCCTGGATCCTCCCTAAATCCATCCACCTCCATATCTGACTGCTTCATTGCCTAGCTCAGG
>NW_007010939.1:0-2240 GCF_000164805.1 Carlito syrichta | reverse complement strand
TCTCAGAGATTTGTTTCTGTAATTGCTACAATTGAGCGCATCTAAGTGTTAACGCTTAGGTAATGTGCTAAGCAAAGACTGAAGCTGCCCGAGGGCGATTTCCTTAGCATTTCTAAACTCTTGGTTCTAGGTGGACTAAAAACAAAAACAGAGATAGAACTAGCAAGTTCCTTGCTTGCATTAGTAGTCCTCCTGTGAACATTTAACTGTGCTCTTGGCAGGTTTTGCGATCCATCTGGTCCAGTATTTTTGTCACAAGTAAAAATTTGCTTGGTGGAGCTCACCCTCCGCCCTCACCCCCTTGTATCAGATCTAAAACGTACACTGTTTGGGAAAGGAAAAATAGCCCCAGGCTGTATAGCTAACACACAAATAAAACATGTTGTAGTTTTATTTTCTCTGCTTTTTCCCATTTAAAAAGAAGGACAAATAGGACTCATATAACTTGGCAATTTCCTAGGAAAGAAAAAAAGGCATGAGGTATTTTGGTTATTTTTCTTTTTCGTTAGCAGTCCCATTAACCCTTGGTGTTTTACTACCTCTCTAACAAGAGTATAGGTAGAATTTGAAACATTTTTGGTGATTTTTTTCAAAATAGTTGCAATGTTTTTAAGTCATTCTGCACTGACCTCACAACACATGTTGGGATAGGATGGTGACATTTACGTTCTGCTTATTGGCAGGGGAAGATCTGTGAAACATTGTGCAATAAACAAAGTGTTTTTCTTCCATTCTCTCACCTCACTTTCCAGAATGCTCTCTTGAGGCACTTCCTCCCTTCTCTACGCACTCCTCTACCCTGGGTTTTCACTCTGCTTACATTTGTCAAGAACTCTATGTCTCTCTGACCCACGTCTGGCTCCCTCTTACCTCTCCTCCTCTTCAGAACTTACCACACCCAAGTCTTACTCCCGTATCAGTGCTCAGGGAGAAAGTCTCTGATGGATTATTTGATAATTTAATTAATGTGTGGGTTATTGTCTGCCAGGCTCTGGGGCTACGGAGGTAAATGAGACCCTGCCATTTCCCTAAAAGAAGTTAACCTAAATGTAATTCAGACACACCCCCTGAATGAGTTTGGACTGATGATCTATGAATGCCCTCAAGCTTTCAGACTCTTAGATATAATGCATAGTCCAGTAGAATGAATCTCTAATGGTGGAATTTGAGATATCCTGATAGGTTAGTCAAGACATTTTGAAGACTGAGTGATCTCCCAGTGGCTTTAAAATTGTACCCTGTCCATAAGATCAGTAACAGCAGTTTTTAGAGGGGAAAAAATTTTTTTTGGTTCTCAATTTCCTAATCTGCAAAAGAAGATTGAATTAGATGATAATAAGATCTCTTTCTACTTTACCCCAGGTTTGTGATATTTTGTTTGGTAAACATGAAGTATGAGGAAGCTCTGTGTCCTTACTTGAATGTTTAAAGTTTGTTTTCTCAAGTGTCACTATATGAGTTTAAAAATCTATAGAATCTTTTTGTTGTTCTTGTTGCAGCCAAATTTTAGAATACATTGCTTAGATTTTTCAGTTTAAAAACTAGTTAAACGCTGAATGGGTGATGAATAGAACTGCATCTCTTTTCATTCTTTTCTAGTTAATAATCAGTTTCCAGAAATCTACTTTCTGCTCCCATGGTAGGATAAGAATTGAAAAAGTATTTGCTTATATAAGATTTTTACACAGCTTACTTCTTTTCAATTTTATGTTAGTTTCCTGCTGGCTGTTTAAAGTAGAGAATGCTGAGGTTTGAAATAGGCTTCTATTTTTGTTGAAAATTAGCTTACATAAAATTAAAAGATAAAAATAAGTAACTATAAGGCCATATTTTTCTGATCCCTGAATGGTATTTGTTCCGTATCTTTGGTTTTTCTTGATGCATGTACATTTTTCCTACCTCGGTCATTTATATTTTTAAAAAATTATAATTTACAAAATGCCCATTTTTTTTTCTCTTGGCAGTTACCTATCACCATTCCACTGATGTGACCTTTTAGAATAATTTTGGGGGAGAAAGAATAGAGCATTTCTTGCAGTGTTCTTGTTCTCTGCTCAGACATGAGATGCAGCTCATTACATTTAAAATTCCATCTCGATAACTTCCAAACTGTGGCATTTCTTGGGGCCTCCCTCACATGTCAAAGAGACATTGGAAACTATTTGCTCAGGAATCTCAAATGTTACTGAAAATACAGTTGTAAAATGTCAAGTTATTTGCATGCTAGTGAATTGAATGTC
>NW_007010938.1:79413-88807 GCF_000164805.1 Carlito syrichta | reverse complement strand
ATTCACAAAATGAGCCTTTCCAAGACTCCCAAAGTATAAAAGTGCAATACATGAGTAAGTTTGGTGAATTTCCTTTGTTTCCTACTTTTAAGCATTTGCTTTTGTATCATAAATTCTCCCACCTTTTACTAAAAATATTTTCTATATTTGTTTTTTCAGCTGCCTTTCTATGTTGGACACATGATGAAGTACAATTTACAACTAAAAATACCACACACCATTTCCTAACTATTCCTCTGAGAATTGATACGAATTGAGATATCATCTTCAGGCAAAAGCTTCCCAGTAATAGCTGCATTTCTCCCCAATATGGTTGCACTAATGTGTAATAAATCTAACTTCTCACAAAGGTGTCCTCTCCAACTTCTGCATTCATAGTGTTTCTTCCTCAAGTGAGATCTTTGACATATATAATGGTTGAACAATTACAGCTAAAGATTTTTCCACCTTCCAGTGTCAGAATATTTTTTTCCTATAAAAATCTGTAACATATAAGATAAAATTTGTTACTGAGTGGGTCACTTCAATTGCAAGGCTTATTCCTGTTCAAATTCCTAATTAGCCTCTAAGGCTTGACTTCTAGAAAAAGGCTGTAGCACAATTACTTACATTTTATCTCCTAGGAGCTCATAGATGTTTAATAATGGATGGGTACCTGAAGAAGATATTGTCACAAGAACTGTGTTCATAGGGTTTTCTCCTTGCATGAGTTCATTCTTGTATAAGGAGTTATGACTCCCCAAGGAAGGATTCTCCACCTTCAATGAAGGCATAGATTTCTCTCCTGTGTGAATTTTCTTATGTTCAATAAGGAATACTTATGGACAAAGGCTAAGCCACATTCACTGCATGAACAAGGTCTCACTCCAGTATGAGTTCCCAGATGTCAAATGAGATGTGACTTACTTCTAAAGGCTTTGCTGCACTCATTACATTTATAAGGTTTTCTTCTGTATGAATTCTCTGAAATCAGGTTAGCTCTGACTATAGATAGAAGGTTCTTCCACATTCAGTGCATTCATAAGTCTTCTCTCCTGTATGAAACCTCTGCTGTACAGTGAGATGTGCCTTTTGGAAAAGACTTTCCCACACAGACTGCATCCAGAAAGTTTCTAACCAGTGTGATATCATTGGTGTCCAGTGAGCTGGGAATTCTGACTGAAGGCTTTCCCACATTCACTGCATCCAAATGATTTCTCTCCTGTATGAGCTCACCAATGTACCATGAGTACCTTCTTCGACGTTATGAAGAAGGTTTTCTCACACTCATTACATACATGGAGTTTCTCTCCTCTGTGAGTTCTCTGATGCTCAGTAAGCTGAGTCTTCTTTATGAATGTTTTTCCACATTCATTGCATCCATGGTGTTTCTCTCCTCTTTCGGGTCTTTGATGTCTAACGAGGTGTGCTTTCCTGGAGAAGACTTTTCCACACTCATTGCATTCATATGGATTCTCTCCTGTATACGTTTTGTGATAGTCATTGAGCTGTGATTTAGTGCTACTGGGGTTAACTCTTAACGTGGAATTTAATTCCAGCAAGAGTTTTGTCATGCTTGATAGGGAGACATGACTTCGCAAAATGACCCAGTCATCAGAATCCTTTTCTGCATATCTTCTATTCTGGATTACAGAACCTAAAAGAGATTTCAAACTTTTACAATGTAAGTCAAGTTTCTTGTATTTTTCTGTTAAAGAAATAATAGTTCTGCATAAACCAAAATTATTTTCAAGGACAAATTTGCTGATATCTTTTTAAACTTTTAAGCTCATGTTGGTTTTGTGTGCATATTTTGAATGCATACTTTCGACCTCCTGTATTTCTACTAGAAAAAAAAAATCCATGATTTTTATTTTTTTGCAGAGGGCACAAGGGTTACAAAAATGTATTTTTGACCGACTTTTATAAGATCTCAGTCTAAGAGAACTTACCCAATGTTCTAGGATAAGATACTAACTAAAACAGCAAAAGGAAACAAGTATATTAGCAACATTTATAAATAGTCCATAATTAATAAGTATTTCTTGAACTGCTTTCCAAAAAGGACCTTGCAAAATGAGAATGGAAGTAGAAATAGAAAGACACTGAGATTGAACAGATCAAAACCAGATGGAGGGCATGGATCCATTCATTCAATAAACTTTGAATGGGGTGATATTTACGATGCTAAAGTGACGAATAATATATTGTCCATGTCCATGAAGCTGTCATGCTAGTAAATAGAATTAATAGTTAAGCAAAGAATTAAGAAAATTTGAGAATGTGGAAAACAGTACAAAGGAAGTGATAAAGTATGTGAGGTCAACCTTAGAAATCCACAAGAATAAAAAAGGAAAGCAGACATCATAAGATAAGAAGGAGAAATGTTATGCAAAAACATTAAAAAACATTCCAAGCAAAGGAAACAGTCACATCAAAATGCAGAGGTGAAAACACAGGCATGATCAAGGAACATAAGAGATACTAGTGTTCCTGCAACATCCCAAACTTGAGTGACATAGTAGTATGTAAGATTGGTGAAGCTGACAGAATTGAGACGCGACTCAACACATTAGAACAAATGGTCCTGGTTCTTGGAGACCAGCTTGCTGCTTTAAAGACTTGGGTTATGTTATGGTGTCATGCAGAGTTCCAATGGATTTGTGTAACCTCTAAGCCTTATAATGATTCTGTATGGCATTGGGATCTGGTTAGAAATTATTTGCTGGGAATGTGGTCTTTTAATAATGTTTCTTGGAATATTGCTCAATTACATCAAAATATCGTAAAAATTTCTACAGCTGGGTCACCTTTATTACCTGCTAGCTCTGTGGCTAATGATATTCTTGGTAAAATTAAGCAACTGGTATCTTCACATAGCTTATAGTCTACAGTATATTCTTTAATAGCATTGAGAGTGCTGATTTTGACTTTACTGTTTTGTCTCCCAGTCTGCATCCAGGCAGGAGGACAAGCCATCAAAGAGCTCCAAATAGAAGTCCATAAACTGCACTTAAAAGAAAAGGAAAAGGAGGAGATGAAGGAAACCAGAGCATAAGCTGACAAAGTCATTATGTTTCTTGGTTGGTGTTCAAGGAACCAAGCCTACATTTCCTTTGTCTCCTCTGAACTTTGGGTTGATTTTCTATGGATAGCAGAGTGGCACCAAGTATAGCTATTCTATGGATAGCAGAGTGGTGCCACATCTGGCCTGGAGGCTGTTTATCTTGTGATCACCTTGCTTTTAACTTAGAAAGCATAGATATTAAGGTATGCATAGTTTAGTCATTAATACTTACCCTGCTTGTGTGATTTAGTTTAGACATTAACATATATCCTGCTTGTGTGGTTTTGCCCTCCTTTGTGTGATTTTGCCCTATATAAGAGGCATGCTGTGAAAATAAACTTGCTCTCTGTTGCTACTTGCTACCTGGGAAAGAGCTCTCCCAATCCCGTGTTTCTTTGTTTCTTTCTTTTCTCATTCCCTCTGCCCACCTCAGGCACTGCTCAGTGGAGGGTGGAACTCTGCAAGAAGGCTGAGGCAGAAGAATTGCCTAAGCCCAGCAGGTCAAGGCTGCAGTGGGCATAAGTGTGCCACTGTATCCTAGTCTAGGAAACAGAAGGAGACTCCAATTAAAAAAAAAACTCAGATAAATAAGTTAGCAACAAATAGCATATATGTACACCAAAAATATTAGTCAGCATTAGAAAGGAAGGAAATTCTGGCACATGTAATGACATAGAGCAACCTTGAGGACACTGTGCTAAATGAAATAAGCCAGCCACAAAAAGAGAAATCCTGTATTATATAACTTACATCAGATACTTAAGAGTAGTCAAAATCATAAAGACAGAAATTAGAACAACGGACACCAGGGACTGGTGGATGGTGGGGGAAGAATGGGTAGTTACTGTTTCATGGGAAAAGAGTTTCAGTTTTATAAGATAAAAAAAGTTATAAAGACAAATGGAAATGGTGGTTACACAACAATGAATGCATTTAATTTGCATTTAATCCCACTGAACTGCACACTTAAAAATGGTTAATATGCAAATTTTGTTATGCACGTTTTACCACAAAAAAAAAAATAAAAAAGCCTATGACAGGTAATGCCTTCAATTCAAATCTTTGAATATTCAAGGGATCATATAGAGTTCACCAAACAAAAAAGAAAATGTAACTGACTGTGATTCTGTCCTTACCTACTGATATAAGGTTGCCATAGTTGTCCAACATTATTCCATGTAACGAACCCTCTGAGTCAGGTCCAAAAATTACCACTCCTCCCCGGTGAAGTACACAGTTACATCTTTGAAGGATAATTATCCCTATAAAAGCACATCCAATGCAATCTGAGGTGGATATCAACAGATGACATGGAAAAGAGGAACAGGAACATACTCTGATGCTTTTCTCCATGATCAATTATGCCCTCTGTGTCTATTTCACATACATAGTACCATGGAAATCTGCTAATCCTTCTAATATTAAAATCCACTAAAACAGTATCTGCATAACTACAGAATAATGTACAATATGAATGTTCATTATTCCTTTGTTTATATTACTGAAAACTTAATATTCTTAATGTGCATAAAAAGCAAAAAGAATTACATTATAGCTTATCCATGCTATAATATACTATATGGATGTTAAATTAATGAGGTAGATGTGTCAATATGGATATCAATGATCCTCAAGACATCCTCTTAAATGGAAAAAAATCAAGCTCCCAAATTATATAATGTGAATCAAGACACAAAAAAATTGTAATAATATATGCAATTATATATGTATAAGTACATATTTTGTAGGTATGTTAGAACTGTATATAAATGTAGATGTATTCCACCACATGTCAAAGAAAGGGGCCAGATGAAAACCCAAATATTAACATTTGTTACCCTTTGGGTTAGGTTTGGTCAGAAAAAGGGTGAAAGGGGATAATGTCTTTTGATATAATACTTCTATTTGCTTGAATCTCTTGTATGTAAATATAGCCACATATTATTTGAGTACTTAAAAATACAAAAACCAGGCCAGGTACAGTGGTTACAAAAGTAATCCCGCAATTTGGGAGGCCAAGAGTGCAAGATCAGGTTGGACAATACAGTAAGACTTTATTCTCTAAAAAATTATGGCCAGGTGTGGTGGTTCATGTCTATAATCCCAGCACTTTAGGAGGTGGAGGCAAGAAAGTTGCCTGAGCCAAAAGCTTCAACAACAGCTCAAGCAACTTGATGAGACCTCATATTTAGAATAAACCCAAAACAAGCCAAGTGTGGTGGTGCATGCCTGCAGTTCCAGCTACTTGGAAGGCTGAGGTGGAAGTATCACCTGAGCACAGGAAGTCAATGCTACAGTGGCCATAAGCATGCCACTGCACTTCACCCTGGGTGACAGAGTGAGACTCTGACTCAAAAAATAAAATAAATAAAATACATTTTTAAAAATTATGAAGACAAAATAAGAATCACTGGCATTGACTTCATTTTTTGAAACTGAGGTAAGAAGCTAAGAGAGAAGCACTGTTGGTATCTGTATTCCAAGCTATTTTCAAAAAAGGAACTCTCAGCCGACTCCTGCCAAATCAATAACATAAATCTGGTTGACAGAATCTTTCTTCATGGGTGATCAAGCAGCCAATTTTTTCTACTGAGTAATACTGACTTTATTTCCAGGTAAATTAAGACTACCAGAAGGCTCTATTTTCAAGTCAAACTGTCCAATACAGTTTTCCTTTGGCATTATCTTCTTAGGTGACCCCAAGGAACAATAAGAAAAAGCAAAATAAAACAGCATTTACCTTTATTACGAGGGTGATATGGAGGACACTATCTACCACAAAACCTTCCTGAAGAAAGTACATTTCTTAAGTTCTAAGAGCTATGACATATTTACTTACTTTGAAAAACTGTCTTGCCTTCTTCTCATTGCTATCATGGCCTGTTTTATGTTTTTCTTGCTTTTACAGCTGCCAAGAGAACATAGATTACAAAGCAAAGGCAACCTGTAGGGTCCTACACACAGTGAATAAGCCATTTCAACATTAAGACTGCTGCACAAACTTTATCTCCTACCTATCTTGCTTTGTAATTTGACCCGATTGTATGCTTATAACTAAACCTATTTTTCAACAGATACTGTTTTCTCTCAACATTTACTGTCTTATTTAACCAGACTGTCTGTTTCAACATATCCATTGACAAAAATAGGATAAAATAAGTAAAAACAAAACAAAACAAAACAAAAAAATCTAACTTGGGCCTTGGCCATTTTCTTCTGTTCTTAAGAAAAGACTAGCAACTCTGAGGTGTGCTCTGTCTTCTGTCTATCCTAAATGCGCTCAGAAGCTGTGATCAGGTAACTCATATCAGGCTACTCCCAGAAACAGGCATCTCCTGAGTATGGGATTTTCTTCTACTGTTACCAAAAATTTCTTGTTCCTATGGATGAGACCTTGTGGATTCAAAACCAATTCATACATAAGAGGACATGTAACTGGGACCAAAACTCGGTAATTGTCATTTGAACTCACACTAATATAAAGGTCCCAATATTTCATCTGCTTCCTTAAAATCCTAGTAGCTTTTAATCATGAGGTTGTGCTCCACAATAAGACATCAAATGAACAAGAGGAAGGTTTTTTGTTTTATAAAGTTGGTATACAGGAGATGTGAAAGAGGAGATAGCAAGTAAAAACTACTCATGGTCTTATCTGCTGCAATTTCTCACATGGATCAATTTTAGTTCAGAGGAGAAAAGTCACATGATTATCTATTTATAAACAAATACTAAAAAAATTCATAAAATGCACTATTGCTCATTATAAATTCATGATAGCCTAAGAATGAAATGACTATTTCCTTAAACATGTTAAACAAAGACACACACAGACACACACACACACACACACACACAGAACATCCTAAATATCTTTTGGAAAAACATAAAAATTTCGGCCAGGTACTGTGACTCACACCTGTAATCACATCACTTTAGGAGGGCAAGGCAGAAGAACTGCTTGAGCCCAGGAATTTGAGATCACCTTAGCCACCATAGCAGGACCTCATTTCTACAGAAGAATACAAATATTAAGCAAAGTGGCACTCGCCTGTAGTCCCAGGTGGAGGCTGACGCAGAATGATCACCGGAGCATTCTGCGTCAGAATGACTGTGGTGGCTGTGGTGAAATGTTTGTGCCACTGCACTTCAGCCTGGGTGACAGGGTGAGACGCTGACATAAAAAAATTCTCAATTAATCTTCACAATGATTCTATAAAATAGGAATTATAACAACTTTTTTTTTCAAAAATGATAAAGCTTTCTCTGAGATTAACTCACCTAACTTAAAGACAGAAACATGTTTTTCTTACTCCACAATCCATACACTCCCACTTGGGTAAAATTTTTGCAGATGACAAAAATGTTCAATTAGGAAACAGAAAGCAATCAATTTATAACCTATGTATAAAAACATGAGTAGAATGAAGTGGCAAAATAGACATTTGTTTTTAAACTTTTGATCTTGTGCATAACATGAAATTAGAAGTGCTGCATCCTTCATGCTGGATTGTAAAGGATCCTGAAAAAGGAATGGTGTGGTATAATACAATTTACAAGACACTTTTAGGTTAGAAATTGGGGGATCAGAAGGCACCTTGTCTTGCGGAGCAAAGGTCCCAAATTTCTTACCCATCAGACTTTTATTACTACAAAATAATGTAGAGTTAAGTAAGCCTTCAATGACAAAGTATAGACAGTGCAAAGAAAACTCCCTGTTTTGGTCTTAGAAGGCTTTTATGACAAAGCGTGGGATGTTTTTGGTGTCACATCAAAGAATTCTTCACCTAGTGCTGTGTAACAAAGATTTTTCTCAGGTGTTTTCTTCTCAAAAGTTTTGCCGCTTTCTTTTACATTTAATAAGTATTTTATCTACTTTGAGTTCATTTTTATATCAGTCGTGAAGTTGGAAATACATGTAAACAATAAAATGTCAAATTTCAAGGGTAGAAATATAGATATTAAAAACAATACTAAGCCGGGCTCGGTGGCTCAGCCTGTAATCCCGTGCCTTTGGGAGGTTGAGGTGAGTGAATTGCCTGAGCCCGCGGGTTCAAGACCCCCCTGGGCAGCGAGACCTCATCTCTACAATAAATCAAAAAATCAGCCGGGCGTGGTAGCGCATGCCTGTAATTCCAGCTACTTGGAAGGCTGAGGCGGAAGGATCGCCGGAGCCCAGCAGGCGAGGATGCGGTGGCCAGGAGCGGCCACTGTACTCCAGTCTGGGTGACAGAGTGAGACTCCAACTCAAAACAAAACAAAACAAAACAAAACAAAACAAAAAACAATACTGCTGAGAACTTGGAAGAAAACAGGAGAACTAGGGAGAAAACTTCGATCATTTTGTAGAAAAAACATAGATAATTCTGAACAAAATGTTGGTATAAATCTGGTCAATAGTAGCCATTCTGGAGAGGTCACAGATGAAATTGAGGAACAGTTTATTGGAAACTGGAGGAAAGGCAATCCCTGTTATATAGTGGCAAAGGCCTCTGCTGGATCCTGTTATAGTGTGTTCTGGAAGGCAGAGCCAATGAGCAATAAGACTAGATATTTAGCAGAGATTTCTAAGCCTGTTTCTACTTTTTCTCCACTTTTGTTTTTATAATACCTGAGGGATTTATACAGATGCAGCAAGAGGTGGTGGCAGTCACACACAATTCTACCAGTTGGGCTAAAGGAAAAGTCTAAATCAACCTTCCACAGGGCTTGGTGGCTTAGCCTGTAATCCCGTGCCTTGGGAGGCTGAGGTGAGTGGATTGCCTGAGCCCATGTGTTCGAGACCTGCCTGGACAACTTGGTGAGACCTAATCTCTACAATAAATCAAAAATTAGCTGTGCATGATAGCGCACGCCTGTAGTTCCAGCTACTTGTAAGGCTGAGGTGGAAGGATCGCTGGAGCCCAGCAGGTCGAGGCTGCAGTGACTGGGAGCAGCCACTGCACTCTAATCTGGGTGACAGAGTGAGAGTCCAACTCAAAATAAATAAATAAATAAATAAATAAATAAATAAATAAAAATAAAATAAATCAACCTTCCTAAGGGAGTTGAAGGGTGTCTGTTGTACTGCCAAGGCAGTATAGATGTGATACCTACCATGGCCTGGGGCAGGTATCTTAACATTTTCATAAGCATTGATTCCTATGTATGCTACCAAAGATATCAGAAAGAACATAAACCCAGAATCACTTACACCTCATGGCAGGTCCCTAGTAAGTCTGGTAGCATACAACTTTATGCTTCTGGCCAATGTGTACCTCATTCCCAGAATGATATCCAGGGCCAATCCTAACATGCAGGATCCTACCATCCACCAATTGTCCAGATATGGCACTGTCCAACTGGTACTTG
>NW_007010938.1:54786-79021 GCF_000164805.1 Carlito syrichta | reverse complement strand
CACTCCCCCAAACCTGGGATTTATTAAAAATGTGTATTTCTTACATATTTAAAAGTACATTTTCAAATACTCTCCATTTGATATCATATACCTATCGAGACATTTTTTCCATGGCTCAAATCAGCTTTTGAATTCATTGATTTTGATGCCTTATAGTGCTTGTTTTTTGGTTTTCCCTCTTCCACATTGGCAAAATGTTCCCTTTGAGGAACTTTTTCATCTGGTGAAACAAATTTCGCTCCTCCATCCATCTCCAGAACTCTTTCCCCTTCAAAAAATGAAAAACTCTGTACCACTAATCACTACTTCCTTACCTCTTAGACATGGTGAAGAAACAGTAATTTAAACAAACACCAAAAGGTAACAGCCATGAGTGTAAAATAGGATTAGATAATTCACAATGAATTAATACAGGTGTAACCACTTTATATTTTTTATTTTTTGAGACTTGGACTCACTCTGTGTTCTTGGTGGGAGTGTAGTGGCATGATTGCGGCTCGCCATAGCTTTGACTGCCTGGATCAAGGGGTCCTCCCACTTCAGCCTCTCCAGTAGCTGGAACTACAGGCACAAGCCACCATGCCTGGCTAATTTTTGTGTTTTTGTAGAGATGAGGTCTCGCTATGTTGCCCAGGCTGGTAGGAACTCCTGGGCTCAAGCAATTCTCCTGCCTTGGCCTCCCAAACACTGTAATGCCTTCTCTGTACAACCTAAATGTGATCCTCACTCCTTTCCTCTCTTGTTGGTTCTCTGTCACTTACCTTGGTGGGTAGGACTATGGATTTTTATCTTCCAATGTCCACAGTGGTTCTCTGAGTTCCAACCTTGAGAAGGTAGTATCAGGTTTGCTGACTTGATACCCAGAACATGGGAAATGACAGGAGATTCAAGATCACTGAATTGCACTGTGTTTCTCGTCATACAAGAAAAGTACATTTCAGGGACTACATAATTTGCATGTTTTCAAATTAAAGACTTTTTCTTTTATATTTTATTCTTTTATGTAATTTTACAGTTTTTATATTAGGGGAGGGATCTTGGTATGTTACCCATGTTGGTTTTGAGCCCCTGGTCTCAGGAGATCTTCCCATTTTTATCCTCCAGAGTGCTGGGATTACAGCAGGCCCAGCCACCACACCCAGTCTAAAGGTTTTTTCCTAAGGTGACAGTAGATTATACCTTCTCCTCTGAGACCTAGAAAGGGGCTGAAATTGACCACTTGTGGCATACCAAAGCTTTTGGAAGCTGAGAAAGAAAAGGACACTAAGCACCCTTTAGGTGAGAGAGGTCAGTTTTCTTTAAGTAGTGACCTCAGGTTGCTGTAGTTCTGTAACATCACAAGATGTTACATCACATCACATCGGTCCCAGTACAAGTCCATCTGAACAGAGTCCAGAAGTTGCCACTCCTCCCAGGTGAACTCCACAAGCACATTCTTCATTGAGAGTGATTCCTGTAAAAACACAGTCCTACTGAATATGTGTATTTATCAAAGTGGAAGGAATGTAAACAGTTTTTTGCTCATTTTCATCATGCACAATGCATCTGTGGAGTTGTCCCTCAGTATTATCAAGATTGGCCCTAGGATCCCCTGCTTATACCAAAAGAAGCTTCCTCACGTCCTGCAGCCAGCCCTGCAGAACTGTTCATATGAAAAGTTGACCCTTCAAATATGTGAGCTTTGAATTCTGCAAAAACTGTGCTTGAGTCACATTTGGGTATAAGTGGACCTACTCAGTTCAAACTGTAGTGTTCAGGATTAACTGTGTTTCTACTTTTTTCAATATTCTGTGAAAGAAGCAAAGTCATACTTTAAAATTCTGTAACTGTGACTGTGCGTGATACTTCACGTCCATAATCCTAGCACTTTGGGTAGCTAAAATGAGAGGATTGTCTGAACCCAGGGTTTCAACACCAACCTGGGCAACTTGGAAAGAACTCATCTCTAAAAAAAAAAAAAAAAAAAAAAATTAACTGAGTGGGGTCATGCATGTCAGTCCAGTTACTTGGAATGCTGTTGTGGAAGGATTGCTTGAGCCCACCAGGTCAAGGCTGTGGAGGCCTTGAGCATGCCACTGCACTCCAGCTTGTGCAACAGAATGAGACTCTGACTCATAGAAAGTACATCTGTAACTGTGCAATCATCCATTAATTCAAGAAATCCTAAGGTTCAATAATATGTGGTCATTAAATCCTCTTGCTACCTGAGGACATCTGCAGTGTATTTTGGCATCTACTTGCCATCACCAAATCTTTTGTAATAAATGCTAGTGACATAGTCATTCAGTTCACCAGAATACTGTAGCATAATTCCCTCATATAAACAAGGCTATAATGTTGAACAAAACAACAAAGGATTTGACAGACCAAAAAAAATAAGTTATAATACATGGGAGCATTTACATACATTACATATATTGTATGTTTATATATTCATACAAACACATGGGTGCCACACATATAAATACACATATAGACACAAACATCCTACAGGTACATGTCTAGAACATACAAAAAACCTATTTGTTATATCATTCTAGGGAATTAAGGGAAAAAGTAGAAGATGGAACTTATTTGATCAATATTCAGTTTTAGCTTTTTACATTAAAAATATATCCATGAAACAAGGCGCGGTGGCTTATACCTATATCCTGGCATTTTGGGAGGCTGAGGTGAGAGGACTGCCTGAACCCAAGGGCTTGAGACCAGTCAGGGCAACTTGATGAGACCTCATCTCCACAAATCAAAAAATTAACTAGGGATGGTGGCACATGCCTCTGGTTCCAGCTATCTGGAAGGATGAGTCAGAAGTATCACCTGAGTCCAGTAGATCAAATCTACTGTGGCTGTGAGCGTGCCTCTCCACTCCAGTCTGGGCAAGAATGAGACTCCAACTAAAAAAAAAAAAAATTCAAAATATATCCATGAGTCTGGTTCTTTCTGATACCAAATATATGATGTGTTTTCCAACATCAAGTCTTCAACTCTCTGATTCTCTGATGCCAAATGGGTATCCTACAATCCAATCCTATTCAAACATTAACATCCAGAGTTATCAGACTGCAGAGGTTTAAGGACTCAGCCCCACAAGACTGTCCTCACTTCAGGTGTCAGGGGCAAGCACTGGGTCTCAGGCCTTTCTGAACTTTTGTCTGACTTGGCTACAAATGTGGAGGTTGCCACGACCTCCCCCATCAGGTATGATCATTTGCTACCATAACTCACAGAACACAGGAAAATGTCACACTTACTGTTCCAGTTATTATAAAGGATACAAATGAGAGAGGAGCTAGCTAGAGAAAAGTTAGGCAGACAGACAGGTAAGGTCCACAGTAACAGGTCTGCTGCAGGCTCTGGGACTGATAAATACTTGCTTTCATAAACAAGCTCTCTAGAAGCTCTCAAGCTATAGCTTAAGTGCTCCTTGCTGGGATAGAAAAACAACCAATCAGCTCACTGCCAAATGCCAACTAATCAGCTCACCATTAAGCTCCTATCTCCTGTTGATATGTTCTTAGTGCTGACCAATCAGCATAGCTAGTGCCAGCCAATCAGCTCAGTTAGTGTGAGCCAATTTGCTCGGTCTTAGGGTTATAAAAGCAACAGGTTTCAGCTCCAAATGGACAACCCCTTCAGGTCTCCTCTCACTGTGGAAACTTTTCTGTTCTCTCAATAATTTCTGCTTTCTCACTTTCCAGCAATCCCAGTTCCTCATTCCCCCTGGGCATGAGACAAAACCCCCAACCTGAAGAGTTGCTGAAGATCATCAGTGTAGAAGAGCCATGAGACCCGGTGGCTGCTTGTCAGCCACTGGAGTCAGCTGAGCCAAGATAGCTACCAGCACAAGGTGAGACTCCAAAACTGAGACCCTCATGGGGTTAGGGTTGCCAGCCCACTCAATCAGCAACTCTCTGAGAGCTTTACTTGCCAGCCCATTAGTGCCAACACTCCTGGGGCTAGGTTGCCAGCCCATCAAGCTGACACTCTATGAGGTTAGGCTACCTGACCCATTGAGCTGACACTCTCAAAACCCAGACTGACCTGAAAAATTAATATCACAAATCAATAGCCAGAAGAAGAGGTAGAGAAGTCCAAAGGGTCCCAAGCATAAGATCCTCTGTTCCCAAAAAGTTGGGATGTACCCCCATTTCCACATGTGATTTCCTATGGTGACTTCATTCCTATACATGTTCGATTAAATCATTAACCATTGACACAGAAACAACAGGTTGGAGGTGGGGTTGAAAGTTCCCACTCACTAATCAATGCTTGCTCTTCTGGTGACAAGACTCCATCCTGAAGATATCCAGGGAACTATCCCAAGTTACCTCATTAGCATAAGCTCAATTATAATTTTAAAAGCGTTGTTATTAATAACAAAAGACACTTCTATTGCTCAGGAAATCCTAAGTGTTTTAGGAGCTCTGTGCAAGAAAGAAAAGACAGAGACCAAATTTTTTATACCACAATGAGTCATTTCTGTGATAAAAAAATAAAGGTAGATCATTGCTTTGTTAAACTCTGCTGTCTCCATGTGGCTCTTTGAGCTATGACTGCCATGTTCTCTTAGCTTTGCCCCCCTCCCTTACCTTTGAGAGGTGATTCTCTCTCTCTCTCTAAATAAAACAGGGGGAGATGTTGGAGACCACTGTCCTGCTTGAACTCTGCTGAAAACATACTTGGTGTATGTGCAAAGTCTCATCCAGTCAAGAATACTTATAATGACAAAGCCAGATGGGCATGTATGCTGAGGAAAGTTCTAAAAATACAGTGTCTGTTGTGATAGAATAGATAAAGTGTTCTACATTGTCTTGCAAGAAGCTGCACTATATCTTGTAAACAGTCACTCTTTATCACAAAAGCTTTCTAAGATAAAACAGGGAGTTTTCTTTGTACTATCTGTACTTTGTCCTTGAAGGCTTACTTAACTACATCATTTTGTACTAAAACATTTCTGGTGGGTAAAAACTCAGGACTTTTTTCTTGTGAGGCAAAGTGGCTCCTGACTCCCCCACCTTCTAGTTTTGAAAGTGTTATTAGAATTTTGTTATACTGTGCTATTTCTCTTACAGGAATCTTTTTCCCTCCAGTCATGTTGGTGCAGCAGTATACAAGTTGTCATTGTCCAGGTAAAGTTTGGGCCTACATTTGGACCCCACTTTGCATGATTTGAGATCAGGTACCCTTATTTATGTAATGTACCCCCTTCCCCTAGTCATTTTCCTGCAACTGCCAATTTTTTTCTTATAGTATTATGGTAAATGATCAGGGTCTTCTCATGAGTGAGAACATATGGTACATAGTTATTTGATAAATTACTCTGTATTATAGATTCTAAATCCATCCAAGTTGCTGTGAAATTCATAATTATGTTATTTATGGCTGCACAATATTCCATTGTGTATTTGTACTTTTTTATCCAGTCCAGTTTCAATGGGTAGCATGGTTGGTTCCACGTTTTTTAGATTGTCAATAGTGCTGCAATAACATGTGTGTGGGGGTGTCTTTTTTGTAGAGTGATTTAAGTATATCTGGGCATATTCCCAGAAGGGGGATTTCTGGATCATATGGAAGATCAATTGCTAGTTGTTTTAGAAATCACCACACTGTTTTCCATAGAGATTGAACTAGTTTCCATTCCCACCAACAGTGTAGAGGTGTTTCCTTTTCACTGCATCCTCGCAAGCCTCTGTTGTTTTTTGTTTCATTAATAATGATAAAGCCAATATTTCTAGCTTCACTTTTATCTGGTGCACCAGTCTTTACATCCCCGACAGAAATAGCATGAATGTGAGACAAAAGATGAGGGAGGTGAACCAGCATGGAACAAACTGTCAGTAGCAGTGGACTTCTCAGAAGGTCATTTGGGGGTCCAAGAGAAGGTAAAGATCTGGGCATTTTTTTCTGTAAAATTATGTGTGTCCACATACCTGTTTGTATAGGTATAATGTGGGCTTAATAGCGGCCTCCCAGAACATATGTCCACATCCAAACCCCTGTAGACCTCTGAATGTGACCTTGTTTGGAAAAGGGTCTTTGCAGATGTAGTTGAGAATCTCAAGATTATATCATCCTGAATTATCTATGGTGGTCCTATGTCCACTGACAAGTGTCCTTATAAGAGACACACAGGTCTGGTGCACTGGCTCAAGTCTGTAATCCTAGCACTAAGTATATATACATATACACATATATAAATAAACATATGTGTAAATTATGTAGATCTAGTAATAGAATTCATTGAATGAATATTAGTATATAAATCCAATGAAATATTGTGCAGCTATTATAAATATTCCATTTTTGTGGTATAGTGGCTCACACCTAAAATCCCAGTGCTTTGGGTGACCAAGGCAGCAGGATTGCTTGAGGCCAGGGAATGAAGAAAAGCCTGGGTAATATAGCAAGACCTCATTTCTTCCAGAAACAAATTTTTAAAATTTTATATTTAGTAAAAACAAAAACAAAAAAACCATGTAACTGAAAGTTGTAGAGAGAATAGTTATTTTTCTGTCATAATACAACATATATATTGTTGTACATATATATACACACACAGACACACATACAAAAAGATCCATATGAAAATATTAATATGATTACATCTAACTATTAATTAGGCCATTTTTATTCTATTGATTATTTTTCATAGTCATGTAAAAAATTTTAATGGAAAAATACTGTTGCCAAATCATACTGTAAGTTTGTGGTCTTTTAAGCTTTAATTATTAAAAATGTAAAATTACAACAATAAACACCAGCTATAAATTTTACAAAGTATAAAATCACAAATATAGGAAAAATAGCAGTTGTTATTGAGTCAGAAATACTATGTACATACTATTAACCATAATTGCATGCATTTTAATTTCCTTAATTCACAACAACCTTGAGAGAGATACTTAACTACTCTTTGCACAAATGAAGAAATAAGACCCAGGCTTATTTACTCACCCAAATCATACAGCAGAGCAAGAATCCAGAATAAAAAGTCGAAATCATTTCTTCTCAAAATCCACATGCTTGCCACTGTGCCAAAATGATTTGGAGATGCCACATTGTTTACTTAGAAAATGTGAAGTAATCAATTCATTTATTTATTTATTTTTTAATTTTTTTTTGAGTTGGCATCTCACTCTGTCACCCAGACTGGAGTGCAGTGGCCACTCCTGGCCACCGCAGGCTCAACCTGCTGGGCTCCGGCGATCCTTCCGCCTCAGCCTTCCGAGTAGCTGGAATTACAGGCATATGCTACCATGCCCCACTGATTTTTTAATTGTTTGTAGAGATGAGATCTCGCTGCCCAGGCGGGTCTCAAGCACACGGGCTCAGGCAATCCACTCACCTCAGCCTCCCAAAGGCATGGGATTACAGGCTGAGCCACTGAGCCCGGCTGCATGTTTGTTTTCAGCAGAGTTCAAGCAGGGCAGTCATTTCCAACATCTCCCTGTTTTTTATTTGAGTATTAATTGGGGCAGCTATGGTAATTTTTGGTTAAAGAGCCTTTATTTGACTTCTACTGGTTAATTCAATTCTGCAGACTGACAGAAAAGAAAGAGGACAGTTAAAACCACAATAAGAGAAACAACAAAAATAATGTTTTGATTTTTGAACCATACTTGTGGATTAAAAGCTTGAAATACAGTCACTATACTTTCAATATTTGGTCATTAGACATATTTAATTTCATAGAGTTCAGTTGTTGTATATCCTTTTGTAAAGCAGGAATATCTAAAGTTACATTATGTTGTCCCCATGCCTCTAAGACATGGGCCTCAATCTTACTCCAATCATAGTCACTCCTGTTATGCTTCAGTGGGGATAATACAGTAGGTAGTAAGAGTATGACAAGGAAGTTCTATGTGGGTATGGATATTCTCAAATTCTTGACCCATCCAAAACACCACATCTTTCAGACGATCTAAGTCAACCTGAAAAGTGAAATCTAAAGTATGTTGAACATGCCATAAATGAGAAGAGTTCTGAACAAGATTATTTACAAAATTATGAGTTTGAACTTCTTCGGACAAGCCCCAACTGATGTGGTCATGGAATGTAGTCATTCCAATAATAGTGATAATAACACCAATAATTAAGTGTGTCACCCATTTTCCTCTACGCAACACCTTTTGACATATAAGTGTAGAATCTGCCAAGTGGGTGTTTGTTTCCATTGTTCAATAAGTTTTATAGGCATCTATATTGCAGTAGGCTGATACATAAGCATAATGGATTGATTTTTGCCATTCTGAATAATGAAATGATGTAAATACAAATTTATACATCCAATATGATATAGTTGGCTAGTGGGATTGAGTTGAATATGAACATTTTTACCCACCATAAGTACATAGGCAGCAAATACATAAGCTTGGACACAATTGGTTTTGTTATGAACAACACTCATTTTAGTACCACAATTATTAGGATGAGTATAACTTGCTTTCAAAAAGGTCAGTTTTTATAGGGTAGCTGCCAAGTTGAGCGCGTTCTTTACTTGTTCCCTTTTTGGCATCCTTGGGTGAGCAAGCTGGGTACTCTACACCTCGTCAGCTCCCTGGGCCATTTGCTGAAAATTGCACATTAGCTCGTCTTCCTCCATGCCACTGTTTACATATCTGCCAGCAACCCAAAAGATTGTAGCTGTGGCTTCTAGAAAGAAATAAGCAAACCCTCTACCCCATGCTATTAATGAATCAGGGCCTTTCCAGTTGCCATCATCTAGTGTCTTCCAGTACACCAGTGGTGTGCATCGGCCATAATGATGCTCCCTTGGAGTTATCCCCTGATCATCACATGTGAACAAATTTGAAGTAAGTAGGATTTGTTTGAGAAGTCTAGAGGGAGAGGAAAAAGTCTCTTGTTTCTCCTTTTGTTTTATAAGTTGAAGCTTTAGTCTATGATGAGCATGCTCCACTATTGCCTGCTCATGAGGGTTTTATGAAATGGCAGTTATATGTTGTTGGAGACCACTGTCATGCCTGAACCTTGCTGAAGGCATGCTTGGCTACATGCAAAGGCATAATCAACCAAGAATACATATGATGACAAAAATCAGATAGGTATGCATGCTGAAACAAGTTCTGAAGTGCAGTGTCCTTTTGTTAGACTAAGTAAGGAAGTTATATATTAACCATATTGTTCTACAAGAAGTT
The DNA here is from genome assembly GCF_000164805.1 of Carlito syrichta. Lineage (NCBI taxonomy): Eukaryota > Metazoa > Chordata > Mammalia > Primates > Tarsiidae > Carlito > Carlito syrichta. Next base: position 69,866 of record NW_007010938.1, on the reverse strand, counting down.
GCATTATGTCACATTTCATTTCTTATGAAACAGTCACATTTCATTGCTTATGGTCATGACAAGAACGTTTCCATGTTACTGCCTATGCTTTGTTTTTGAATGCTTGCTTAAGCATGTCATTTGTACTAATAATAGTCTGGTGGGTAAAAGACTCAGGTCCTTTGTCCTGTGAAGCAACATGCCCCCTGGTTTCCCCACTTCTTTTTTTTTTCCTCTTCTAATTTTAATTTTAAAATTGTGGGGTACAATTCAGGATTAGACATACAAATACTCACTGTGCAGGTATCCTTATTGATGAGGTGTGCCCCGGTTCCCCAAGCAGATATCAACTACTGTCAATCCCATCTCACTACCCTCTGCCACCCCCCACAGTTTTCTGCTACTGTCAATCCTTTTCTTATAGTAATGTGGTAATTGTTCAAGGTCTACTTATGAATGAGAACTTGTGATACTCAGTTCTTTGTTTCTGTGAGAGATCACTCAGTATTATCAACTACAATTCCATTCAGATTACTGCAAAGTTCATGATTTTGTTTTTCATGATGGCTGCATAATATTCCACTATGTATATGTACCACATTTTTTAAATCAATTCCTCTTTTGATGGGCAGCATGATTGGTTTCATGTTCTTGCTATTGTGAACAACGCTGCAATAAACATATGTGTGCAGGTATCTTTTTTATAGAGTGACCTGAGTTCTTCTGGGCATTTTCCCAGTAGGGGGAATTGCAGAGACGATTTTTAGAACTTTTAGGAATCGCCACACTGATTTCCACAGAGGCTGTACTAGTTGACACCCCCCACCAATAGTGTAGAAGTGTTCCCTTCACATCTCCAGCATCTGTTATTTTTTTGATTTAGTGATGATGGCTATTGTGACTGGAGTTAGGTGGTATTTCAGGGTAGCTTTAATTTGCAACTTCTTGTTGACTAGTGAGACTGAACATTTTTTCATGTATCTGTTGCCTGTTCATGTGTCTTCTTTTGAGAAGTGTCTTTTCATATCTTTTGCCTACTTTGTATTGGGATGGTTTGTTTTTTCTTTTCAGCATGTGCAAGTTCTTTGTAGATCCTTAAGGTTAGGCCTTTGTCAGACATGGAGTTGGCAAGTATTTTTTCCCATCCTATGGGCTGTTTCCCTGCTCTCTTGATGGTATCTTAGGCTTTGCAGAAGCTTGTCAGTTTAATGAGGTCCCACTTGTCTATCTTATCTCTTATAGCCTGTGCACTTCAAGTTTTGATCAGGAATTGGTTGCCAGTTCCAACTTCCATAAGAGTGTCTCCTGCATTTTCTAAGGTTCTTACAGTTTGAGGTTTTACATTTAGGTCTGTGATCCATTTAGAGTTAATTTTTGTGTATGGGGATAGGTAGGGGTCCTGTTTCAATCTTTTACATGTGGCCAGCCAGTTTTCCCATCATCATTTACTGAAAAGGTTCTCCTCTCCCCAGTAGTGGGTTGTAGAGGTTTTGTCAAAGATGAGTTGGTTGAGAAATTGAGGTTTTGCTTCTGGAATCTCATTTCTATTCCATTGGTCTATATGCCTGTTCTTGTACCAATACCAGGCTGTTTTGATTATTGTAGCTTTATAATAAAGTTTAATGTCTGGAAGCATGATGTCTCCTGCTTTTTTTGTTATTGAGGGCTGTATGGCTATTCTTGGTCATTTATGTTTCCATATGAATTCCTGCATTGTGTTTTCTAGGTCTGAGAAGAATATTGCTGGTGATTTGATGGGTATTGCGGTAAATCTGTAGATTGCCTTAGGTAAAATGGACATCTTAACAATGTTGATTCTTTCAATCCATGAGCATGGACTATTTTTCCACTTGTTTGTGTCTTCTTTGATTTCTTTGAGCAGTGCTTTGTAGTTTTCATTGTAAAGGTCTTTCACATCTCTAGTTAGGAAGATGCCAAGATATTTCATTGTGTGTGTGTGTGTGTGTGTGTGGCTATTGTGAATCGGATTGTGCTTTTTATTTGGGTTTCTCTGTGTTTATTATTGGTGTATAGAAATGCGATTGACTTTTGTACATTTGTTTTATACCCTGAGACTTTGCCAAATTCCTTTATCAGTGTCAGGAGGTTTTGGGCAGATTCTTTTGTATTTTCAAGGTATACAATAATTTCATCTGAAAAGAGAGATAACTTAACTTCCTCTTTTTCTATTTGGATAGCTGTGATCACCTTCTCTTCTCTGATTGCTCTAGCTAGGACTTCCCTAACGATGTTTAACAGGAGGGGCAAGAGTGGGCATCTGTGTCTTGTTCCAGGTTTCAGGGGAAAAGGTTACAATTTTTGTCTGTGTAGGAGTACGATGGTTGTGGGTTTCTTGTAGATAGCTTTTACTATTTTGAGGTATGTTCCACCTATGCCTAGATGTTGAGGGGTTTTTTTTTAATCAAGATGGAGTGCTGAATTTTATCAAAAGCTTTTTCTGCATCTAATGATATAATCATGCGGTTTTTGTTTTTATGTCTGTTGATGTATTTAATTAGTTTTATTGTCTTATGAATGTTCAACCACCTTTGCATCCCAGGGATGAAGTATATTTGGTCATGATGGATGATTTTTGTGATGTGTTGTTGAATTGGGTATGCTAGGATCTTTTTGAGAATGTTAGCATCTATGTTCATGAAAGCTATTGGCCTGTAGTTCTCTTTCTTTCTTGGGTCTTTACTTGGTTTAGGTATCAATATGATGTTAGCTTCATAAAATGATGTGGGGAGAGCTCCATCTTTTTCAATCTCCTGGAATACTTTCAATAGGATTTGTATCAGTTCCTCCTTGAATATTTTTGTAGAATTCTGCTGGAAAGCCATCTGGTCCAGGGCTTTTTTTGTAGGTAGTTTTCTTATGACATAGTCAATTTCCTTGAGTGTTATTGGTCTATTTAGTGTCTCATTTTCTTCTTGTTTCAACCTGGGAAGGTTGTGTTATGTCAGAAAGTCCTCCATTTCCTTTAGGTTTTCAAGTTTGTTTCCATACAATTGTACTTAGTAGTTTCTGATAATCTTTTGTATTTCTTCAGGGTCAGTTGTGACTTCATCTTTTGTATTTCTCATTGAGTTTAGTTGGGATTTTTCTCTCCTTTTCCTGGTCTGTCTGGCTAGGGGACCATCTATTTTGTTTATCTTTTCAAAGAACCAGATTTTTGTTTCATTTATTTTTAGTATGTTCTTTTTGTCTTCTATGTCCTGGATTTGGGCTTATTTTGGTGATCTGGATTCTTCTGCTGAAGTTAGGGTTTTGGTGGTCTTGCATTTCCAGCATCCTCAGGTGACTTTTTAGGCTGTCAACTTATGATGTTTCTATTTTCTTCATGTGTGTTGTAAAGATATGAATTCCCATCTTACTGTTGCTTTCATGGCATCCCAGATGTTTTGGTAAGATGTTTTTTCATTTTCATTTATTTCCAGGTATCTTTTAATCTCTGTTTTGATTTCATCATCGACCCAGGAGTTGCTTAGTATCATACTGTATAGTGTCCATGCTTTTGTGAGTTTTGGGGTAAATTTGTTGGTGCTGATATTTATTTTTATTCCACTGTCGTCTGAGAAGGTGCATGGCAAAATTTCAATATTATGAAAGCTGTTTATGTTTGATTTTTGTTCAATAATGTGGTTGGTCTTGGAGTACATTTGGTGTGGTGAAGAGTAGAATGTATATTCTGTCATCGTGGGGTGGAGTGTTCCATGGGCTTCAATTAAGTTCATTTGTTCAAGAGTCTCAGTGAGGTTCTGGATCTCCTTGCTGATTTTTTTGTCATGATGACCTGTCTAGGGTTGTGAGTGGGTTATTAAAGTCCCCAGCTATGATAGTGTTAGAGTCAATCTCTTTTTTAAGTTTGCCTAGAAGCTGTTTTATGAATGTTGGTGCTCCTGTGTTGGGTGCATATATGTTTAGGGTGGATATTTCTTGTTGATGGCTTGAACCTTTTGTCATATAGTGACCTTTTTCAAATTTTTAATTTTTGATAGCTCAAAGGGTATTTTGTCTGAGATTAAGATTGTAAGTCCAGCTTTCTTTTGTGTTCCATTCACCTGAAATTTTGCTTCACATACTATTACTTTCATTCTGTGAGTGTCCTTTCTGGTGAGATGAATCTCTTGGAGACAATATATTGTTGCCTCATGATATTTTATCCATTTTGCCATTCTATTTATTTTCAGTGGTGCATTTAATCTATTCACATTCAGGCTAATTATTGAAACGTGAGTACTTATCCCTGTCATGAGGTTCTTATAGAGTTGCTGCTGTACTTGTTTGTCTGTTGTCTTTTTTTGGTTTTTGGGTTGATTCATTTGTGGTTTCAATATTTTTCCTGCACTCTTGAGAAGAACATGGTCATTCTTTTTTCCTTTTCTTCTGGGTTTAATACTTTCTTGAGTGTTTCTTGTAGAGGTAGTCTGGAGGCAGCATAGTTCTTAGGGATTGGATGACTGGGAAAGATTTTAATTCTCTCTCACTGATGAAACTTAACTTGGCTGGGTAGGTAATTCTGGGTTGTAATTGTTTACCTTTGAGAACTTTGAATATTGGGTTCCAAGTTCTCCTAGGCTGAAGTGTTTCTCTAGATAAATATGCTGCTTCTGTAATTGGTCTTTCCTGGTAGGTAGTCTGACCTCTTTCTCTAGCTGCCTTTAGGGTTTTTCTTTTATACCTAATTTGTTCAGGCAAATTATTATGTGCCTGGGCATTGGTCATCTCAGTTGTTGTCTTGCAAGGGTTCTCTGAATCTCTCGTGTTTGTATTTTTGCATTACTGATAAGATGAGGGAAGTTTTCTTGAATAATTTCATGGAATGTTTGTTCCCGGGTGGTCTCTATCCTCTTTCTGCCTCAGAAAGTCCAAATATTCTTAGTTTTCATCTTTGAAGTAATTACTCATCTATTGAAAACTTTGTTTTGTCTTTTTAAGTTTATTTTCTATGTTTTTGACAGTTTTGTTTAGTTCTATATTTGGTCTTCAAGTGCTGAGATTTTTCTTCTACTTGCCTAATTCTGCTTTCCATGCTTATTAGTTTGTTATTTATTTCAATCACAGTATTCTTTACTGCTGTTATCTCAGTTATCAACTCCTTCCTATTTTCATCTTGTCTCTCCTCAATTCTTTTTATTCTCTTTATTAATGTCTTATTGTCTGGGGCTGTAGTATGTTATTCTGGGGGCTCTTCATTGTTTGTATCCCAAAGTCTGTTTTCTCAGTATCCGACCTCCCCTGTGTGAGACCTATATTCTTCTTCTGCTTTTTCTTCATTTGTGTAGATTTTCCTCCCCACTTTTCCTTTTTTCCCTTCTTCTTTAAATCTGTTATTGAGTGCTGGTGGTTGCTTCTAATTTGTTTTCTCAGTCTCCTATCTTCATTGTGTGAATCCTCTGGCTTTATTCAATTCTGAAGCTGGACTGTACGTTGGGGGCTATACTTTGTGCAGTTGTGAGATGTAACTGAGTGGGGAGCTGTGATCCAAAATCTATGTGCAGATCTCAGTATCCACAGACAGTTGTATAAATACCCTGGAACCTGCTTGCCATTGCTTTGAAATCTCTCCATTCATTGGGACTATAGGCTTGCTCTCTGAAAGCAAAATTAGGTATGAAAAAGGAAAGAAATGGAACAGGGAGGGGGGAAGAAGAAGGTGGAGAGAGTGAAGAGTAAGAGGGAAAACAGACAAAGGTAGAAACTAACAAATGAAATAGACACAAAACAGATAACAGGTAGAGGAAAACTAAAACAAACAGACAAAGCAACAACAACAACAACAAATAGAACATACAGTCACACAGATGCACAAACTGACCAACTTCCTTATCATGTGCTATTCCGCTACACAGACATGAGGTCTTAGATTCCAAGTTCAAGACTGGGTAGATCTGGATGGAGCTGGGTGGGGCAATGCCTCGTCTCAGGGCTCCAGGTGGTCTCTGGTTCTAATGCAGCTGAGTCCAGCTAGGGGAGGCAGAGCTTGACACAGCTGGGTGCTGTAGGTTTGCATGTCACAGTGTGACTTGGGCCTCTTTTCCTTTCTTTGTTCTTAGGCTCCAAGGTGAATGCTGTGCAGGTCTAGGCAGAGCTGGGTGTGGCAATGTAGGTCTCTTCCTCGTCTCAGAGCTCCAGCTGTTCTCTGGTCCTGCTATGGCTGGGGGCAAGTCAGAGTAGGTGGAGTGTGGGATGTCCGGGTATTGCAGGTCAGCGTAGTGCAGGGTGGCTGGGGGTGGGCTGGTGCAGCTTGTGAGGGAGCCCAGAGCTCCACGAGGTGGGAGCCAAGGGCCTCCCCAGGCAGCAGTGGCTTGGGGTGGAGTTGACAGTGCAGCAAGGGAGGGAGCCTGGAGTTTTACAGGGTGGGAGCCGAGGGCCTCCATGGTAGTGGCAGCTTGGGGTGGGGTGGAGGGTCCCCTATATCTAAATTCTGAAAGGTGTTTTGTGAATTGTGTTTTATCATCTCTTTCCTCTTCCAGTTCCCTTAATTATCCTGCTGTGCTTGATGAAACAATATATAAAAAGCCCCACATTTGGCAAATCTGCAAAAGTTTTACTACTACAAGTGGGATCATTATCAGTTTTAATGAGCTGTGGAAGGCAAAGCACAGCAACTGCTTCCAAGCAATGATTTTTGACATGTTGAGTTGTTTCACCTGCTTGTCTGAGACTATTCAAAATTAGCCTTTGTTGGAACTTTTTTCTGTAAGGAATTGCAAATTAACTTAGACTTTAATTTTAGTTTTCTAAAGTAATCTGTTTTAAAATATCATTTCAGTTAGAGCCTTGGTTTATAAATAAATAAATAAATAAATAAATAAATAAATATAAAACCAGTGTTACAAAAGAAAACTTATTCAACTTATGCAAGCATTAAAACAAACCTGTAAATTGCTACAAGAAAATGATTTTTCTTTTGACTATAAAAACATAACAAGAATTTGGGCTCGGTGGCTCAGCCTGTAATTCCGTGCCTTTGGGAGGCTGAGGTGAGTGTATTGCCTGAGCCTTAGGCATCAATTTTTCTTTACATTTCCGTCAAGGTTCCAAAACATGTTTATCCTATCCCCATGTAGAAAAAAGAGAAACAGAAAGAGAAGCTGCAGATTGATGCACTCATTTTAGATTTTCTGTTACTCATTCCCAGGATGCTGCTCTAGAGTACCTTCTTCTGGGAATCAAGGCTTATGTTTAACTACAGCTTCTAACAAGTTCTGTAATTTAGACTCTGACACACAAGTCCCTGAGTCCTTTAGCATACATTTAAGCAATTGAATATAATGTTTAGTTTCTTGAGACAGATTTTGCCCCATTCGTTACCGTGGTTTACTTTAAACTTCTACTTGCCCTTGTAGCTTCACATTTTCCACTTGTAGCAGACTTTCTCTTCAGGTCCCTGATCAGGCACCTCTCTGCTACATCCTGCTTGGCTGGGTGGTATAGAATCCTGAAAGAGGAATGGTGCAGTATAATGCAATTCACAAAACACTATTAGAAGTAGAAGGTGGGGGGAATCAGAAGACACTTTGCCTCATAGGACAAAGTCCCTTAGTTTCTTACCAGACTTTTCTTAGTACAAAATGTTGTAGTTAAGTAATCCTTCAAGGACAAAGTGCAGACATTGCAAAGATAGCTCCCTGATTTATTCTTAGAAAGCTTTTGTGATAAAGAGTGACTGTTTACAAGACATAGTGCAGCTGCTTGCAAGACAATGTATAACTTTTTAACTATTCTATCACAATGAACACTGCACTTTTAGACCTTGCTTTGCCATTATAGGCATTCTTGACTGATCATGACTTTGCACATATACCAAGTATGTTTTTCAGCAGAGTTCAAGCAGGGCAGTGGTCCCCAACAGTAGCCTGTAAGAAAGGCAATTTGTTTATGTTATTTGGTATCTTTGGATGTGTAGAATAATTTTCATTAACCTGGGAAGTTTTTGACCATTGTTTCCTCAAATATACTTTCTGTTCTTTATTTTCCTTGCCTAATGGACCTTTCACTATGTATATGTTGGTATGCTTGAGAGTGTACAATAGGTTTCTGAGGATTTGCTTATTTTTATCTTTTTCCTTTTGTTTCTGTTTCACTTTTTCATGTCTTTCAGACTGGATAATCTTCACTGACCTATCGTCATGTTTGCTTATTCTGTTTTTTTTCCAGCTTAAATCTGTTGCAGACCTCGGCTGTCTTCATTGTTACTCTCTAGTTCTTTATACATGATTTATTTTAGTTCCTTGAACATATGTAGAACAGCTGATTTTAAAGATTTATGTATTACTTCTGACATATGGGTCCCCTCAGGGATAGTTTCTGTTGACTCCCAGGTTTCCTGTGTATGGGCCATTCTTTTCTGATTTTTTGTGTAGCATGCATTTTTGGTGAAGCTAGACATTCTAGTTAATATAATGTTGTTACTTTGGAAATCCGAATCCACTTCTTCTCAGAGTGTATTGTTGCTGATGTTGCTACAGTTTGTTTAGTGGCATTCCTAGAGTAATTCTTTAAAGTCTATATTCCATGTAGTGGGAAGTCACTTAACATCTCCATTGGTTAGCTAATGATTGAAATTTCCTTAATGCCTTGAGAAAGTACGTTTTCCACTGTTTGCTGAGGGTCGTGTGTGTGTGTGTGTGTGTGTGTGTGTGTGAAGGTACTAATTCAATGAATAAGCAGCTCATAAGTATGCCTTACCCCTTTATATGCAGGGCTTAAAGGTTAGCCAAAGGTGAACTATTGGTGCCTGCTTAGGTCTTTCATGAGTATGTACACAGCTGTGTGTTTTTGTGTGGCCTTCTATGTCCTCAGGAATATGTCAGAGTATTAAGGAGTTCCCTATGAACATATTTTTCTTCAGATGTGTCTTTAAAAAAATTTGCTAGAGCTCTTGTTTGTCTACAAGTAATACTACAACCATAGGCTACTGCAGTGTTACATAACCAAAGCTGATTGTGTTTCACTAACACCCCAATATAGGGCTTTTCCTTCAGAGTTAGCTTGGAGTTAGGTCAAAGAATGAGTTAGGACTAATAGAAAAACTTTATCATGGAGGTTTTAGACAAGTCATATAATGACTCTGCCCTGAGGATGGGTTTCTGAGAATTTTCAAGGTTGTTTTCCCCCTTTGGTGCAAGGGTTATGGTTTCAAGACTGATGGTTTTCATGGCTACTGTGATTCTGAGTTGCTGTTCTTCAGAGCTAGTGTGAAGATAGGGAGAGGGAGGTAGGAGTTTGTCAAGTTAAAATTCCATGAGCCTTACTATTTTTTTAATAAGGTTCAAAAATTTTTATTGAATAAATGCTCTTCAGAATATCATAAGCCTTTTGCTAATTTCCAAAATTGTCTTTAATAATATTTATGTTGTGTTTATGAAGGAATGGATTTATAGAGATTCTCACTCTGTTATTTTGAAAGTCCTGCCTAATAACCTTATTCAGTTTTTCATAATAATCTCATAGCATAAAAATTTATTAATTTTACAAGCAAATAATCTAAGGTCTTCTAATGGTTAAATTGTTTCACATGGGTTGTTTTTGTAGTTGATACACAATGCTATTACTGTTTATCAATATACAATACTGTACGAATTTAATAGATTCCCTAATGAACCATTAAAAATTCTAACAGGCAGATCCCATCATCAGCAGCTTGCTCTTCACACAGAACTTGGCTGTAGACATCGCTGAGGAATCACCATGGTTTGGGCAGCTACTGTGGCTGCCGCTACTGCTGGTGCCGCCACGGCAGCCATTCCACAGTGCGAAGCCAGAGCCTATGGTGAGTTGTGGCTGCTGCCACTGCCACCGAGGCAGCCATTACACATCACCCCTCCCATGTCTGAGGCGATCAACCACTTCAGACCTTGAAGCCCCTGTGAGCAAGATCTGCTGAGGCCTACTGCCACCATAATGTCCTGCCAGGCCATGGGTCTCCTCCCGTGTGCCTTGAGGAAATGGTTCCCTCCCCTTTGGGGTGAGCAGCTGAGATAAAGACCATCTGGAGCAGTGAGATAGCAAAACCGGCTGGCTATTCAAGGTAACAACACCAAAAGAGAAGTTTGACAGACACTGGCTAGATCTGAATGGTGAACTGGGCAGTAAACTGACTGGTGACCTGAACTGCCCTTCACAGCAGGCCAGGGGCAAATGACCCTAACTGTGAACAAACTTACCAGCCTGAAAAGACAGCTAGAAATCAGGGCTGAAAGGACATTAGACTTAAACGAAAAGTCTCAGAGTGTGCTTGATTGGTTCTGTTAGTCTACTGACTCGATTCTATTCCTTCTGTTTTGTTCCCCCCTCCTTTTTCTTTTCTTTTCTCCTTCTTTCTCTTCTTTTCTTTTCTTCTCTCGGTAAACCGTATCTTTGTATAGAGGGAAAGCACACCAATAAGGAGGTTGGTAAGCCTGTATGTTAGCATCATTGTATGTTTTAGTTTTTATTTGTATGGGAGTTGGTTAGTTTGCAGCCATGGTCTATTGATTTTATATGTTTCAATTTTTGTCTCTCCATTTGATGGTACACTCATCTGTTCTCCCCTATTCCTCTCTTTCTTCACCCCCTTCTTCTCCCCACTGTCTGCTCCATTCTCTTCCCTCTGTTAACCTCATTTTATTTCAGGGAGTAAACCTACAGCCCCACTGCATGGAAGGATTCCAAGGCAGTGGGAAGTGGGTTTCAGATTATCCATACACCTGTCCGTGGATACCAGGACCTGCAGATAGATTTTGAATCACAGCGCCCCCCTTAAGTAAATCTCAAAACTGCAAAAAGGCCTACCCCCAACCTACAGTGCAACTCCAGAATTGAACAAAGTAAGAGGACATACAGAAAGAAGAATAGGAGATTGAACAAACAGAGGTAAAAACAACCCCTCTACCCCTGAATAACAGAATTAAAGAAGATGGTGATGTGGAGGGAAGGAAAAAGTAGGGAGGGAAAAACCACACAAATGAAGAAAAACCAAAAGAAGAATATAGGTCTCACACAGACCCCTGGGAGGTCAGACACTGAGACAACAGACTTCGGAACACAAACAATGAAGAGCCCCCAGAATGACTGGTCACATGAAACAAACCCAGACTTTAAGACATTAATAGGAAGAATAAAAAAATTTGAGGAGAGACAAGAGGAAAATAGGAAGGAGCTGATGTCAGAAATAACAGCAGTAAAGAATACTGGGATGGAAATAAATAACAAACTAATAAGCATGGAAAGCAGAATTAGCCAAGCAGAAGAACAAATCTCACAGCTCGAAGACCAAAGCACAGAACTAACCAAACTGTCAAAAACATAGAAAACAAGCTCAAAAAGACAGAACAAAACCTTCAAGGGATGAATGATTACTTCAAGAGACCAAACCTAAGAGTAATTGGCCTTCCTGAGGCAGAGAGAGAAACAGAGACCACACTGGAACAAACATGTCATGAAATTATTGAAGAACCTTCCGTCATCTCATCAGTGATACAAAAATTCAAACACAAGAGATTCAGAGAACCCCTGCAAGACAACAAATGAAAAGACCAAATCCCAGACACATAATAATTCACCTAAACAAAGTAGTCATAAAAGAAAAAATACTAAAGACAGCAAGAGAAAAAGGTCAGACTACTACCAGCGAAGACCAATTAGAATAGCAGCAGATTTATCCACAGAATCCCTCCAGGCTAGAAGAACTTGGAGCCCTATTTTCAAAGTCCTAAAAGATAAATAATTTCAACCGAGAATAACCTACCCAGCCAAGTTAAGCTTCATCAGGGAGGGAGAATTGAAATCTTTCCCAGATATCCAATCAATAAGAACCTACGCTGCCAGCAGACCACCTCTACAAGAAACACTTAAGAAAGTACTTAACACAGAAGAAAAGGAAAAAAGAACCACAGCATTCTTCACAAGAGTACAGGGAAAAGATTAAAAACACACATGAACCAATTCCAGAACCAAAAGAAAGACAACACACAAACAGTAAGAACAACAACTCTGTGAGGACATTATAATAGGGATCAACTCTCACGTTTCAATAATTAGCTTGAATGTGAATCACCTAAACATGCCACTGAAAAGACATAGAATGACAAAATGGATAAAATATCAACAGACAACCATTTATTGCCTTCAAGAGACTCACCTCACTAGAAAGAACACACAGACTCAAAGTAAGAGGATGGGAAACAAATTTTCAGGCAAACAGAACACACAAAAAAGGAGGAGTCATGATCTTAATCTCAGAAAAAATGCCCTTTAAGCTATCAAAAATCAAAAAAGATACAGAAGGCCACTACATAATGATAAAAGTTTCAATCCATCAACAAGAAATATCTATCCTAAACATATATGCATCCAACATAGGAGCATCAAATTTCATAAAGCAGCTCCTAGGTAAACTAAAAAAAGATATCGACTCCAACACTATCATAGCTGGGGACTTCAATACCCCACTCACAACCCTAGACAGATCATCAAGACAAAAAATCAGCAATGAGATCCAAAACCTCAATGTGACTCTTGACCAAATGAACTTAATTGATACCTACAGAACCCTCCATGCACAGACCACAGACTATACATTCTAATCATCACCACATGGAACATACTCTAAGATTGACCACATACTTGGCCATAAATCAAGTATAAGCACATTTAAAAGGACCAAAATTTTACCAAGTACCTTCTTGGACCACAGTGGAATGAAAATAAACATTAACACCAACAAGGTCCCCCCAAAACCCACAAAGCCATGGAAAACTAAACAGCATGATGCTAAACAACTCCTGGGTCAACAATAAAATCAAAACAGAGATTAAAAAGTACTTGGAAACAAGTGAAAATGAAGAAACATTTTACCAAAATCTCTGGGATGCCATGAAAGCTGTAGTAAGAGGGGAATTTATATCCCTACAAACGCACATGAAGCAAATGGAAGGATCACAAATTAAAAGCCTAACGAGCCACCCAAGGGAGCTGGAAAAGCAAGACCACAAAAACCCTAATTTCAGCAGAAGAATCCAGATCACCAAAAGAAGAGCCCAAATCCAGGACATAGAAGACAAAAAGATAATACAAAAAATCAATGAAACAAAAAGCTGGTTCTTTGAAAGGATAAACAAGATCAATGGTCCCCTAGCTAGACTGACCAAGAAAAAGAAAAAGCCCAAATAAACACAATCAGAAACACAAAAGATGAAGTCTCATCTGACCCTGAAGAAATACAAAAGATCATTAGAGACTACTATGTACACTTCTATGAAAACACACTTGAAAACCTTAAGGAAATGGAGGACTTTCTGACATCACCAACCTACCAGGTTGGAACAAGAAGAAATTGAGACCCTAAATAGACCAATAACAATCAAGGAAATTGACTACGTAATAAGAAAACTTCCTACAAAAAAAAAGCCCTGGTCCAGATGTCTTTCCAGCAGAATTTTACAAGACATTCAAGGAGGAGCTGATACCAATCCTACTGAAGATATTCCAGGTGATTGAAAAAGATGGAACTCTTCCCAAATCATTTTACAAAGCCAACATCACATTGATACCCAAGCCAGGTAAAGATCCAACAAAGAAAGAGAACTACAGGCCAATATCTTTGATGAACATAGATGCTAAAATTCTCAACAAGATCCTAGCAAACTGGATTCAGCAATACATCTCAAAAATCATCCACCATGACCAAGTAGGCTTCATTCCTGGGATGCAAGGCTGGTTCAACATTCGTAAAACCATAAATGCAATTAAATACATCAACAGATGTCAAAACAAAAACTACATGATCATATCATTAGATGCAGAAAAAACTTTTGATAAAATCCAGCACCCCTTCTTGATAAAAACTCTCAGACATCTAGGCATACGGGGAACATACCTCAAAATAGTAAAAGCCATCTACGAGAAACCCACAGCCAGCATACTCCTAAATGGACAAAAATTGGAACCAATTCCCCTGAAAACTGGAACTAGACAAGGGTGCCCACTCTCACCCCTCCTGGTCAACGTAGTATTGGAAGTCCTGGCTAGAGCAATCAGAGAAGAGGAGGCAATCAGAGGTATTCAAATAGGAAAAGAGAAAGTCAAGTTATCTCTCTATGCAGATGATCTGATTCTGTACCTTGAAAACCCAAGAGAATCTGTCAAAAGCCTCCTTACATTGATAAAGGCCTTTGGCAAAGTCTCAGGACACAAAATAAATGTACAAAAGACAATCGCATTTTTCTACACCAATAATAAACAAACAGAAACCCAAATAAAAAACACCATTCCATTCACAATAGCCACAAAAAAAATGAAATACCTTGGCATCTTCCTAACCAGAGACGTGAAAGACCTTTACAATGAAAATTATAAAACACTGCTCAAAGAAATCAAAGATGACACGAACAAGTGGAAAAATATCCCATGCTCATGGATCGGAAGAATCAACATTGTGAAGATGTCCATCTTACCTAAGGCAATCTACAGATTCAATGCAATACCCATTAAATTATCAACAACATTCTTCTCAGACCTAGAAAAAACAACACAGGAATTCATATGGAAACACAAACGTCCAAGAATAGCCAGAACAATCCTCAGCAAAAAAAACAAAGCAGGTGGTATCACAATACCAGACTTCAAATTTTACTATAAAGCTACAATCATCAAAACAGCTTGGTATTGGTACAGGAACAGGCATATAGATCAATGGAACAGAATTGAGATTCCAGAAGCAAAACCTCAATTTCTCAACCAACTCATCTTTGACAAAGCCCCCACCACCTACCACTGGGGAGAGGAGAACCTATTCAGTAAATGGTGCTGGGAAAACTGGCTGACCACATGCAGAAGATTGAAACAGGACCCCTATCTATCCCCATGCACAAAGGTTAACTCCAAATGGATCAGAGACGTAAATGTTAAACCTCAACCATAAGAACCTTAGAAAAGGAAGGAAATACCCTCATGGAAATCGGACTGGCATCCAATTCCTGTACAAACCCGAACCCACAGGTCATAGAGAGAGATAGACAGTGGACCTTATTAACTGACAGCTTCTGCAAGCCAAAGAAACCATCAAGAGAGCAGGAGACAGCCTACAGACTGGGAAAAAGTCTTTGCCAACT
>NW_007010938.1:21843-54392 GCF_000164805.1 Carlito syrichta | reverse complement strand
TGGGAACACTTCTAGACTGTTGGTGGGAGTGTAAACTAGTGCAACCTCTGTGGAAAGCAGTGTGGCGATTCCTAAAAGTTCTAAAAATCGACCTTCCATATGATCCCACAATCCCCCTACTGGGAATATACCCTGGAGAACTCATATCACTCTATAAAAAGGATACCTGCACACGCATGTTTCTTGTAGTGTTGTTCACAATAGCAAGAACCTGGAAACAACCATGCTGCCCATCAAAAGAGGACTGGATGAAAAAAAGTGGTACATATACACGATGGAATACTACGCAGCCATAAAAAAGAACAAGATCATGAATTTCGCAGCAACCTGGATGGAACTAGAATCTATAATACTGAGTGACCTCTCACAGAAACAAAGATCCGAGTATCACATGTTCTCACTCATATAATGGACCTTGAACATCCAATGTGACACTATAAGAAAATGACTGATGGTACTGGGAAACTACGGGGGGAGGGGGATGGGATTAACAGTAGCAAATATCTGTCTGGGGATGGGAAAACACCTCTTATCAGCAGGGTGCCTGAATGAAACGTAATTGTACACCTAACTCTTTAACTGTACCCCACAAAACCATAATAAAAAATACTGATTTAAAAAAAAAAAAGTCTTGACTATTCAATCTTATTGATCATTCCATGTAAATTTAGAATCAATTTGTCAAGTTATCTTAAAATCCCATTGGAATTTCAATTCAAACTACATTAAATTATTAATTTAGGGAAAATTTAAATCATTATGCATTGAGCCCTCCCATCCAAAAATCTATTTAGATACTAGTTAAGTTTTTTATTATTTGGTCATAGATTTGACTATTTGAGCTCCTAAAATGGAATATTAAGGTGTTAAAAATAACAAAAAAAGCCGGGCTCGGTGGCTCAGCCTGTAATCCCGTGCCTTTGGGAAGCTGAGGTGAGTGGATTGCCTAAGCCTGAGGGTTCGAGACTCGCCTGGGCATCGAGACCTCATCTCTACAATAAATAAAAAAAAATCAGCCGGGCATGGTAGTGCATGCCTGTAATTCCGGCTACTTGGAAGGCTGAGGCGGAAGGATCGCCGGAGCCCAGCAGGCGAGGCTGTGGTGGCCAGAAGCAGCCACTGCACTCCAGTCTGGGTGACAGAGTGAGATTCCAACTCAAAAAAAAAAAAAACACAAAAAATAGCTATGCCTATAGTTATAAATGAGAATACTAAGACTCTAGCTTTTTTAAACAGCAATTTTAGTCTTTGGTAGTTTTACTTTGGGTTACTACAATAAAGTCTATACCAGAAATATGTTGTTAAGTAAAACTAAGCCATTTGCACGTGAGATCTAATATAATCCTCCCAATTGTATCACTCATATTTGGAGATAAGTGTAAGCTGTTCACGGTCTTGCAGAAAAATATGTGTCACAAATCACCTATAAAATTACTACAGCTGTAGTTAGGCTAGGCACTTTGAAAGAAGACTCTGTTGTATATTATTATCAGCCCATAGTTACAGGCGTTTTTAGAAATAAAGGAAGAAAGAATACATTGTTGCAATATAAAAAGTTTTTTTTTAAAAGAAGAGTTTTTAAGCAAATGTGCTTCTATATAAATTCTCCTGCTCTGTTTCCTTAAAGAAATTACCATTCAGCCTGAATCCCTGAAGCCCAGGCGATCCATTCCAATGAGCGTTCTTTCCTACTCTACTAGATACTATCGACAGACTTTCTGGAAGCTTCCTCACCTCTACTGACTCAAGGAGTTCACTCTCAGCATTGTAGATAATATATGAAAGAATTTTACTGTAGATTTCTACTTTGCTGTCTTGAAAGTGCTCTAGATGTATAAGCATCATGGTTATGCCTCCAGGTTTTCCCTCTTTCCCCCAGTGTTAAAGGGTAGTTTTATACCATCTACTGACCAGATATTTCAGCTCTCTAAGCTGAAACCAGCTAGAAGCTTCTGATGCCTAGTCTG
The DNA here is from genome assembly GCF_000164805.1 of Carlito syrichta. NCBI lineage: Eukaryota > Metazoa > Chordata > Mammalia > Primates > Tarsiidae > Carlito > Carlito syrichta. The sequence continues at coordinate 52,425 of NW_007010938.1, read as the reverse complement.
GGTGGTTCCTAAGTGGTCTAGATGACAGGCTATGAATCACCCCAAGGCTCTACAATCTTCAGTAGCTACTTAGTTGATTTCAAAAGAGGACTGACTTTTGGCATCTCCAAGACTAGGGGTCTTGCTTAGTAAAAGATTGCTTTACTCTCTTCACTGACGCACTTATTTCTTCCACTCTTGACATTCCAAGTAACCCATTTTTACCAGAGATTTAGGTACAAAATGTCCTATACATCAAAACTGATAAAGTCACTTTTACACTTCGAAATCCAGAATAAGATGCCTCAAAAAAACCCAAAAGAAAACAAAAAACAAACAAAAAAAACCCCAGTTATTCAGGTAAGTTATCACTTGGAGCCAGCCCTTTTCTTAACACATTAAGAGACAGCTTTCACTGCATCTTTAGGTATCATTTCAATTTAAAAATTTTGAGATAAAATTTCAAAATGTACATTTTAAAATGAGAATAAATTAGAAAACAAGGCAAGTGTAAAGCAATACTATGGTTCACTGACAGATGGGAAGGACGGCAGCATTAACAAGAAAAAAGTAAAGAAACCAAGAAATCACACGAAAACACCCGAGAATTAATATTCTTGCCAAATACACAGTTAGGTTGAGGAACTAAGTGGGGCTGAGAGAATGGATGAGAATCCCAACTGTTTCAGAATGAAACTCTGTCTACTCTTTGATCCCAGAGTGGTCTGTTTCTGCATTGCCCCACACACCACAATTAGCCTGGTGCTTTATTTGACCATGTATACACATGCTTCTTCCGTTGGACTGTGAGTTCCTGAAGGCAGTGCCTGTACCTTATCTCTTATTATATCTCACATTAAGAATCAATCTGTAGGAGATGCTGAATAAATAACTGACAAATTGAATTAAAAATAGAAGATAGTGTAAATAGGAGAGCATTGAAAGAAGAACTGAACAATCAGTCATGCAGACAAAACATTATAAACTACGCAGGATTCTAATCAAAATTCTGCATCTCAAGATACCTCTATATACCTCTAAAGAATACCTCAGCTGAATGAAGGAGAAGAAAAAAAGAAAAGAAAGAAAAGAGGTCACTGATGAGGAGCAAGAGGTAAAAGAACAGGGAACAATTAAGATATTATCTACTGAGATTCTTTTGCATGTCAGACATTTCTTACACATTCTATCTTACCAATTCCATATGACAGGCATACACCAAAAAAATCTAAGCCCATATCCAACCTTTTAAAATGCCACATACATCACAATAGAGCCGGGACCCAAAGCTGACCAGGGCAAAATTTGATTCAGGGAAGAAAACGTTGAGCTGCAAGTTCAATGGAGAGTGACAAAGGTAAACTATCACAGAAACCAGTTAGGCATACAGTCAAGTGGACTTTCATAATTGCAAAGTTCATAAAATTACATGTTCTAAGAGGTGTCAGACAGAGATAAGAATACTTTACCACATGCTTAATTTCAGGGAGAACTTGAAGAGATTCAAATTCTTTAACTTTTGCAGGATCCACGTCTTCCTCTAGTTCCCACGTGCTTTCTTCATATGGTAATGAGCACCACTTTACCAGGTAATGTGTCACCTCCTGGTGGAACATAGAAAGAAACTTAATGTTTTTCCTACTAGATTAAAGGAGTTAGTCATACTCTGCCAACCTCTGGAAAATCACTCTACATAACAACACAGGAATACCATTAAAACAAAGGTCACATGTTAAAGCAAGCAAAATATGTGGCAAGAAGGGAAGACGCTTTAGGAGACAAAAACCCCTACCTCCCCTGTTTCTGCATCCTTGGTGTGGGCCACCTCCAAGATGCGATCAACTTCCACATAGTCTGGATTGAACAAGTCTTCATCAGGCTAATGTAAACAGAGAAGAACAGTTAAGAAGTGTGTCCCCTTTCTTTAAATCCAACACCCAGGGCTTTATCTTTAAGTAACCCCTACTCTGGGTCCTCTCAGCAAACACAGAAGGAAAGGGTTTGCTTAAGAAGTCACTCCACAAACATTTCTTCACTTTTCTCAAATCCTGCTCTCTATGTCTAAATTTAAAGGATCCAATCATCTCAGAGACTGTACCGTGGCTAGGTAATACATGTCTGTTGGTCATTACAGCAATGTGCGAAAAACAGCACTGGAAGGGTTCCCTCTTCCTTACTGCTCTTTGTTCCAAATATAGCCTTAGGCAAGTAGGAATTACAGTTTTTCTTCTTAATAACAACAACGATAGCTAACATTGAAGGAGCACATGAGGGGAGCTTCCTGGGTACTGATAATGTTCTATTTCCTAACCTAGAAAGTACTTACACAAGCATGTTTATTTTGTAAAGCTCATTGAGATGTATACTTAGAATGTTTATTTACCTTTACACACATTATGCTTCAAAAATGTTTACTTATAAACAACAAGCAATATTTAGAAATATTTATTTCATGTCTAGACTAACGCTAAATGCTTTCATTTGAGTTTCAAGATTATCTTATTGAATAGGTGCTATGAAGAAACTGACTCAGAGAGGTTAAGTAATGTGACCAAAGAGCTATGTGAACAGGACCATTCACCCAGGTCTTTCTTACCCAGAAGCTCTCCTCCAGGGCTGTTGGAATGTTCTCACTGCCACTTGGGCCAGAAGGCACTTTAGGGGCTATCTAGTTTTATCATCTAATCAATTCAGGAATACTTTTCACAGCATCCCTGGCAAACTCACTCTCAGATTCAATTATTCCTGTTAAGACATTTACTATCCTCTAATACTGTTTAGTAGTAGTATCATGATCTTTATAATTACCAAGATTAAACTATAGTCTAACTTACTTCCTTTTAACTATTGCTCATTGGTGTGAACTGCTTTCCCAATAGCAGCAGTAAGTAATGTGATTCTTTCCTCTTGTACTGTCTCTTTGGCAATCTTCTTCCTACCTAACTGGCTTAAAAATCCAGTTTGTTCAACCGTTCTTTATATGTTCTGTTCCCAGATCTCTTAATGATACAGAGAGCTAATATTTATGGAAGAGTGAGCAAGAAACCTGCACTGTTCTACACACCTCTATAAAACACCGTTCATTTATTATACACAATAGCCAAGATACAAAAACAACCTAAGTGTCCATCAACAGACAAATGGATAAAGAAAGTGAGGCGCATATATTCATGCAACAGAACATTATTCAGCCTTAAAAAAGAAATCCTGTCATTTCCAACAAGGATGAGCCTGGAGGACATTATAGTATAATAAGCCAGACACAGAAAGACAAATACTGTATGATCTTACTTATATGTAGACTCTAAAATATCCAAACTCATAGAAGCAGACAGCAGAATGCTGGTTTCCAGGGACAGAGGGGAAGAAGAGATGGGAAGATATTGTCAAAGCCTATAAAATTGAGTTACAGAGGATGAACAAATTTTGAAAATCCAATGCACAGCATGGTGATGACACTTCAAAATACTGTATTGTATTTTAAATCTGCTAAAAGGATAGACCTTAAGTGGTCTCACCCCAAGGGGAAAAAATATACAATTTTATTTGTGAATTATTCCTCAACAAAACTGAGAAACTGCAAGAGCACTGTCATTGGATCCTCACAGGTATTCTGTGAAGTTGCTTCTTTTAGGAGTCCTGCTTTATACATATGAGGATACTGAGTTTGAAGGAGTGAATGCCAGTGGTCCAAAGGCTACCCAGTTGTGTGCCGGGGTGGGAAGTCTGACTTCAGAAGCCAGGCTCTTACCATTGTGCAGTCTGCTTTTCGTCTTTGTTCCCAATCACCCGCTATGCTTCTGCCCCTGCCCTGTTCTCACCGTTAGTCCTCTTGCAGCTACCCATGGGCTCTGCAAAATCCCTCACTGAATCCTGGTACCCAAATGAACATAATACTTAGGAATGAAAAGAGCAAGGCACAGCAGAAGCGTTCTCTATTGGTGCAGTCTGGGGTTAGCATTACTTTGTAAGCAGCCATACCCTACTCTTGACACACAGTAAAACTTGTAAATAATTAAGCTAGCAACAGCTTTTCTCCCTAAAACTGCAATCCAGTCATTTTGCTCACTTCAAAATTGCACGATACTTAAAAGACAAAAGTAGGACATTACATTTATTTGCACATCGTATTCACCTAAGCCTGTCCAAGTAAACCTGGACTTTGTCATTTATTCTCCCAGTAATGGGTCTGTATAGAGTCTCTTGGCTGTTCAGTAGTCAGGATTTAGTCAGAAGGGGCTTCTACGTGTGTTTGTGAACTTGCAGCCTTTCAAGCCTTGGCTACCTCATTAAGAAGTTGGAAATAATGGATATGAAGATGCTCTATTCAAAACTAAGTTATGATACATCATTAAATTATTTATCCAAGTTACTAATAAAAGTTTTGACTAGATCAAGACCAAAGTGTTATGGGAACCACTCCCCATTAATACTCCTCTTTAATTTCATGTGTTCCCAATCTTCTCTTTCCTTCAGACAAGAGTATAAACTCTTGTTACATTATTTCCAAATACCCTACCACAGTTTCCTCTATTCCAAATCAAGAAAAAAATTCACTCCCTTGGGATATATCAGAAAACAGACACATAAGGCTGTATAGGCTCTATTAAGGAGTTTGGACTCTATTTTTTAAAAAAATGGAGAACACTGAGAGGTTGAAGCAGGGGAATAGTATAAAGTAAGCCTCTTCCCTTACGGGGATAGTCAAATAATTATGAGCACTGACCCTGTGCTTAGTATCAGTGACAGAAATAGAAGGATGATATGGACTGTGTCTCACAGGGCTTAAGATGTATGAAACATACACATAAGTTACTCCACTGAAATACTTGGTAAAACAGAGGTATGAATAAAAGTTCCAAGAAGTATGGAGAGTATCCAATGGGACTTCAAAGATGGTTCTTCCAATTCTAGTCATCACTTCCTTTCCCCAACTCTCTACCAGAGGAATACTGCCATGAAAAACAGTTCTCACAGGCTTTAAAACAATCACGGAGAGGGATAGGGCCACACTTTAAGACTCAGTAGGAAGGATCTCAAATTGGGATTAGGAGAGTTTTATTGACATTATCCTAAATTAATGTTTTATGACTTGGAGAAGAGTGCAGCATGAATGATGAGTCGGTAAGTGTATAATTAATTTGATGGCATCTGACTACATTCTTAGTGTCTAGTACTAGTGACTTTCCATTTTAAGAATAATTTCTATTGTTTCTTTTCTTCAAAAGTTATTTGTATAAGACTGAAAACAACATGTTAAAATAGAATTCACCAATTTTTTTATAAGCTGCACAGTATTCCATTCTATGAAATGCATCATAATTTAACAAATGCTTATTATCTAGCAATTTGTTTTCTACTTTTCACTAATATAAACAAAACTTTATCACAGCTACATCTTTGTGCAAAGACTTGATAATTTCCTTAAAATAACCAAGAGAATCAGGCTTTCTGGGTCAAAAGATATACAGATTTTGGGACATTTAACATCTATTGCCATATTGTTCTTCTGACAGGCCACACCAAGTTACATTCCCACTCAGTGATATACTAGTGCCTCTTTCCTACACCCTCATCAGAGAATACCATTTCTTAAAACCTTCAAACATTTAGGAAATAAAAATGAGAAGATTCTCATTTTAATTTGTACTTCTTTGAATACTGTGAAATTGACATTTTTGTATGATTAATGACCAATTTTTCCTTCTTTCTGAAATTTCTGTTAATTTGTCCATTTTTCTATCTGAGGTTTTATATTTTTCTTACTAAGTTATAAGAATACATCTTATCATTAAAGCTGTCATACACATGTATATAAATTATGTGCATATGTATAAATATAAATACAAAGGTTCCCATATTGTATAAGAAAAGTATACACCATAAGTATGCACATGTATATAATCAGGAAAAATGTGTGTGCACATAACGTATATACATATTTCCTAATTATTTACTTAAAATTTGTGACTTTCTGATATATAGCACATATAGATTTACTACTATTCAAATCTATCAATATGTTCTCTTGCTATAGGTACAATACTCAGACATTCCCAAGTTTACATAAATAAAACTCTTTATTAATACTTTCAGCTTTGTTTTTTACATTCAGATTTTAAATCTTTTTGGAATGTTCTTTTGTGGGACACGGAGGGATAAAAGAATTGTGTGCATATCCCTCTCACCTTAGCTATTTATTAGCATTCATACCAAAGTATATGCTCTTATGAGTTGTCAGTTTATAAGGTTTGATCCTTACACCGTAATTTGTCTTTGACTTAAATCTAAACTAGTTTTGCTGCAAATCAGCACACTCTTATCAGTTTGACTTCAGCAATAGATCTGTATAGGACTTCAACTTGGACTTAGAAATTTAAACCCAATATTGAATGCTGCAAGAAAAGCAGCAGTCAAATGAGCCAATAAATATTGCTTCACCTCAGTAAAAATGTGCTTCATCTGGGCTTGTTTATTCCTAAATCGCTTGATCTTCTGTGCGATGCGAGGATCCTTTTCAAGCTCTTCCATTGTGGCCCATTTACAATGTAAGTAGGAACTATCCAAAGACACACAAATTGTGAGACAAGCACATAGCTAATAAATGATTGAGCTTTAAGGTATTCAATAAACAGGGTGACCATCTAACACAGAAATAGTGGAATGATTTGGTGTGAAACTGCTGGAGATTGGGCTTACAAAGGTCTTGCCCTTAAGGAGAGCAAGAGAAAACAAACAAAATGGAGTAATTCCAAGCAACTGATCTCTCTGCAGCATCTACAGAACCCAGCTCAGAGCAGAGGGAGATCAGGCATGGGCAGGTTATCATTAACACATATTAGTGAAAGTGGGTGGGTAGCAGAGAGGAAAAAATACAAGAGGGAAAAAAAGAGCATATGCTATAGGACAATGGTTCTCTACTCTGGAGAGATGTAAGAACTGCCCAGGGAGATTTTTTAAAACATCAGTCCTTGGGACATACTGAATCAGAGTCAATTGGTCTTGGGTGGAGTAAGGACTTCAGTTATTTTAAAGAGTTCTTCACGGCTGGAGGCATGGTGGCTCATGCCTGTAATTCTAGCACTTTGGGAGGCTGAGGCTGGAGGACTGCTTGAGTCCAGGAGTTTGAGACCTGCCAAGACAACACAGCAAGACCTCATCTCTACAAAAATATCAAAACATTAGCTGGGTGTGGTGGTACATGCCTGTAGTCCCGGTTATTCAAGAGGCTGAGGCAGAAGGATTACATGAGCCTGGGAGTTTAAGGCTTCAGTGTATTGTGATCATGTCACTGCACTCCAACCTGGGTGACAGTGAAACCCTGACTAAAAAAAAAAGAAAAAAAGAAAAGCTCTCCAGGTAATTATATGTGATGTGGAGCCAAAGTTGAGCATTACTGGCTAAAATAAACTTAAGTCAGTTAATATCTGTGGGTCACGCCCTAGGGACCAGTCTCTGAAGATATGGGAAAGAAGTATCATTCATATAAAATCCAAATACACATAATACTTTAAATAGACGTACAAATTTCTATACTTAACGTAGAATAGCTCCAAGTCGAATGGAGGTTCTCCCGGGTGAACCTGTAATGAACAGCAAGCGCTTAGCACATATCACAGGCAGATCACCCTTATGTGCCAAAAGAAAACAGGTAATCAATGTTTCTTTCTGGTTTTAGTAAATATTTCTTAATGATATTTTCATTTTTCCAGGCCTTTTCCTGACAGGTAATGATGAAATACACAGCTATAAGGTAAAAAATAAAAAAAAAGGATTGACCCGGAGTCCTTCCAAGATCCAGGCTGAGAAACCGTTCACCTGATAAACCCAAAATGGCCCAGAGCTTGAAAACTGTCAGGACCAGTGCCTGGTGTGAAAGAGATTACATTTATGTCTGGCATTAGACCCTCACTCCTGAAACACCAGTAGTATTCACTCTGTAAGTAAGGCAGTTTACTTTCATAAATACTTGAAGTAAAGATGAAGCTATGCTCTCACCAGCATCAACATACTCTCCTGAAAATTTTCTCTAGGAGTCCTACAATGGCCTTGAGATGTCTAAAGAAAAAAGCCAAATCCAACATCTCCATTAGGATTCTTTTCTTCATTCCTTCTTCTTGTCCCTCTAAGTACTTTCTTTTTTTTTTTTTTTTTAATTTAATTTTAAAGATGCGGGATACAATTCAGGGCTAAATACATAGATGTTTGTTAAGTAGGTAATCTTGTTGATGAGGTGTGTCCCCCCCTCCGGTCGCAAAACCCCCCTCCCCCTACTCCAACAATTTCCCACCATTGCGAATACTTTTCTTATAGTATTACAATAACTGTTCAAAGTCCATTTATGAGTGAGAACATGTGATACTCAGTTCTTTGTTTCTGTGATAGATCACTCAGTATTATAGACTCTAAGTCCATCCAACTTGCTATGAAGTTCATAATTTTGTCCTTTTTTATGGCTGCGTAATATTCCATCATGTACATGTACCACTTTTCTTAAAAATTCAGTCCTCTTTCAATGGGCAGCAAGCTCTAATGACTTTCTTTTGTTTTTTGGTTTTTTTTGAGTTGGAGTCTCACTCTGTCGCCCAGACTGGAGTGCAGTGGCCGCTCCCGGTCACCGCAGCCTCGACCTGCTGGGCTCCGGCGATCCTTCCGCCTCAGCCTTCCGAGTAGCCGGAATTACAGGCATGCGCTACCACACCCGGCTGATTTTTTGATTTATTGTAGAGATGAGGTCTTGCTGCCCAGGCGGGTCTCGAACCCACGGGCTTAGGCAATCCACTCACCTCAGCCTCCCAAAGGCACGGGATTACAGGCTGAGCCACCGAGCCCGGCTTGCTTTCAATGGGCTATAGTAACTAAGGAATAAATACCTTTTGCTAGGATCACAATGGAGAAAATGAGCAGTTTCAGGCATTCTAGATATTTTAAGAGTTGTATGTCCTAAAATCTTACATGGGGGTGAAAATAAGTGTTGATTAGCCAGACAACACTCTTGCCTACCACTCACTCCAGCCAAGAATGATCATTCTAGGTTCTCTAGCCAACATCTTCACAGAGGGTGTAATTTGTGCCAGTGATAAAAAGATAGAAACATGAGCCACCAACCTCTTGTACAGTCTTAGATGCCAGGATCTTCTCAATGATGTTTGCATCATCTTCTGGAGGCTCCTGGAGACAAAGAGTGAAAAGAAAATTGATGGAACCACACAATCCAAGAAAATAATTCTGATAAGAAATACTACAATAGGCACTATTTCATTCAAAAGTTCACCTTTGGGTATCAAGGCCTCCATCTTATCAGCTCACAGAGTGGTCAAAAGATCACAAATGTTTTGCAAAACTTGAATTTAAAAGGGTGGTTTCTAACTTCTGGAAACAACCCTATCATATAAACAGTAAGTTTTTCTGTTTTTCAGCTTCAATTTCAGATCTATATTTAATATCGCTAAAACTGATCCTAGGATTTACCTTCTTTTCAAAACTACCTACAAATTGCCACATAAAATTTTCAGAAAACTGTAAAAGAAAAGAGTCTGGGGGCCTAGAATCTGAAGGTCCCAATTCTAATACCTACCAGCTACAGATTTGGGGTAAATCAATAGTTTCCAAATCTATTAAAATAGGAGTTAAAAATATCTATCTCACTGCATTACTGAGAAGATAAAATGGTATGTGAAAACATTTTTGTAAACAATAAGCACTATGCAAAAAGAAGATGTTATATACTAAATTGTACCATCTTTCCCGTTTCTGGAAATAGCTGTTTCACTGATCATCTTTTGAATGTCAATCCCAACTGAAAATAAATTCTTTCCTTCCTACCCCAGAGTCACCATCGGCAAATCTAGGTTCCTAGTTTCATGAAGTCTTTCTATAGAGTATCTGTGATTTTTAAAAATCTACGTAAAAAATGACAAACTTAAAAAAGAATGCACTGAGTCAGACAGAACACTCTTATATTTAACATTCTTTCCAGGATTTTGAGCAGTTTTATTTCTCAGTGGTTTCATAGTCACTATGACCTTTCCAGATCCATCACAACATGAGACTTCAAGCAATATGTAAAAAGAACACAACAACCCTAACTGCCAATATCACTATTCTGGGTTTCTGGTTGAAACATCCCAGGATGATTTCTGTTCCATTTCACCTTCAATCTACCCGATGTAAGGCCCAAAGTCATACAGCCACACAATTACAGAAAACGTTACCTTTTTTTTAGTTGTAGTTTCACTCTGTCAACCAGGCTAGAGTGCAGTGGCACGATCATGGCTCACGGCAGCCTCAATTGCCTGAGCTCAAGTGATCCTTTCACCTCAACCTCCCAAATAGCTGGAAATACAGGTGCACAGCACCATGCCTGGCTATTTTTTTTTTTTTTTAATAGAGATGAGGTCTCCCTATGTTGCCCAGACTGGTCTCAAACTCCGGGCCTCAAGCGATTCTCCTGTCTTGGCCTCCCAAAATGCTGGAATTACAGGCATGGGTCACAGTGTCTGTTCCATTATATTTCTTAAGATCTTAAATCAAGATTTTCCCAGAAAAGTTGTGACAATTTTTTAAAAAGTGAGATGGGCATATGACAGAAAAGAATTATGGAAATCAGCAAGCAGGCACAGACAGATGGTCCCAAAGATTACAAAAATATTTACTAAGCTCCTTCAGACACATGGCATTGTGCTAGGTGCCATGCAGAAGCTCATACAAAATGACAAAAGTCCTTTCTCATTGTTCAACAAAAAGGGAATTGAACTGTAATTATCACACAATAGGAAGAATGGGTGGGAATACAGACTAAGGTTTTGTTTCTGTGTTTCTTTTCTGCGTGGTTCTTAAACATAGGTAAAAAAAAAAAAAAAAGGAGAAGGAACTAGTTTATTGCTTGTCTTCTCCCTTTATAATGAAAACCTTTTGAGGAGAGGGATCCTTGTTTTCCACACTGATATAGCTGCTAGCCTAGAAAAGGTCAGGCAAAAATGGGTAACCAATAGGTATTTGTTGAATGCTAAAGAGCAAAGAAGGGAAAAGAGAGGTGGAAGCAAATACAAAGAAATAAAGTATTGAACTACCTGAGGCAAGAGTGGAGAGTTATTTTTCTTGATCTATGTCACTTAATTAAGGTCTCCCCCTTCTCTATATACTCACACCTATCACAGACAGCAAGGACCACTACCAATGACTATGAAGCCAACAAAAGTCTGACTATGGGAAGTGGGCAGTGAGTAAAGGAACAAGTGCATGGTTATGAGAAACTAGATTAATGAGCCAATTTCCTTCTTAACTCTCTACTTCATTTCCTTCCTAAATTTCCATCCCACATTATTTATTGAATGCCTTTTATATTTACGTACTGGTCTTACATAAGTAAATGTGTATAGTCTTCACCATCAAGAAATTATCAGGTTGGGCTCGGTGGCTCAGCCTGTAATCACAACATTTTGGGAGGCCGAGGTGAGTGGATTGCATAAGCCCAGGGGTTTGAGACCAGCCCGGGCAACTTGGCAACACCTCATCCCTAAAAAAAAAAAAAACCAAAAAATTAGCCAGGCATGGTAGCGCATGCCTGTAGTTCCGGCTACTTGGAAGGCTGAGGTAGAGGGATTGCTGGAGTCCAGCAGGTCAACACTGGAGTGGCTGTGAGGGTCACTGCACTCCAGTCTGGGTGACAAAGACTCTGACTCAAAAAAAAAAAAAAAAGAAAGAAAGAAAAGAAACTATCAGGCATGCTAACATAATGCTTAGTTATTGACATATGGCATACTTATAGCACATACAAATCTCAAGTGCATATCTTGATGAATTTTTTTCATATACACATATTATATAACTACCACCCATATCAACTTATATAACCTTTTCAACATTCTGAAAGACCACAAAGAAGTAACCAATATGCAGACTTCTATCATCACAATTTTGCCTATTATTAAACTTCACATAAAAGGAGTCATAGAATATGTAATTCATTCTTTTGTAACACTGTATAGCATCTGGTAATATAACTACAACACTATCTACTGCTGAAAAATATTTGCATTGCTTCTAATTGTTTCTATATTATGCATAAAATTCAAATAAAGTGTATGTCTTCTGGTGGACAAATATGCTCATTTATCTTAGATATATACTTAGGAGTAGTACTGTGTTATGGGATAGGTATATGTTTAGTATTAATGAGCACTGTCAAATTTTTTTCAAAGAGACTGTAACAATTTTTACACCCACTATCAAAGTATGGGATTTTCAAGTGACTTGATCTTGTCAGTCTTTAGCATCTTAGCCATTCTAGTGGACGCGCAGTGTTGTCTCTTTAGTTCACATTTTCCTAATAACTGAGGATGCTGAGTACCTTTTCAAACAATTATGGGCCATTTGGATATCCTCTTTTGTGAGCCTCCTAATCAAGTCATTTGTCTATTTTAAAAATTGTCCTTTTTTATTTATTTGTAGAAACTCTTTATATATTTTGGATAAGAGTCCTTTGTCAGATATATACACTACAAACATTTCCTATCAGTCTATGGGTTTCCTTTTCAATCTCTCTCCCTTTTTTTTCTTTTTTAGTTGGAGTCTCATTCTGTTGCCCAAGCTGGAGTGCAGTGGTATACTAATGGCTACCACAGCCTCAACCTGCTGGGCTCAGGCAATCCTTCCATCTCAGCCTTCCAAGCAGCCAGAACTACAGGCATGTGCTACCATGCCGGGCTAATTTTATTTTTTTAATTTTTTATTATAGAGATGAGGTCTCGCCAAGTTGCCCAAGATGGTCAACAAAACAAAACAAAACAAAACAAAACAAACAAACAAAAAAACAAGAAATCTTTGTTGCTACCAAGGTCATTAAGCTATATGTGTAATTTTAAATTTTCTAGTAGCTACATTAAAAAAGTAAAAAGAACCAGGTGCAACTGATTTTAATAATATATTTTATTTAAACCAATAAATATATCAGAAGTATTAACATTTCAACACATAATCCATAAAAAAATTAAGAAAATACTTCTGTATTCCTTTTTCAATAATAAGTCCTCAAAATATAGTATATACTTTCCATTTATAGCACATCTCAATTAAGACTTGCCACATTTCAAGTACTCAATAACCACATGCTGCTGGTAGTGTCCATATTAGACAATGTAGCTCTATTGTTCAGTAGGTCTACTTGTTGTTATTGCAATACTACTCTGTGTTCATTACTATAGTCTGATTACAAAGTGTTGTTTACAGTTAAGTCTTCAACTAAGTTCTTTTTCAAGACTGTATCAGAATATTCTAGATAGGCCTTTAACATTTCCATATACATTTCTATAAACAAGAAAAAAATGTCCTGCTTGGATTCTCACTGGGACTGAATTATAGACATCTTTTTTTTGTTTAGTAAGAGTCTCATCTCATTCTGTCACCCAGGCTGGAGAGCAGTGGCACACCCATGGCCACTGCAGCCTCTACCTGCTGGGCTCAAGTGATCCTTCCGCCTCAGTTTTTCAAGTAGCTGAAACCACAGGTGTGCACCACCACACCTGGCTAAGAGAAGAAAATGGGCGAATATATTAGAAAGTGATAGCAATGAAAGTTGTTAACAGTTTTGAAGAAGTAGAAGATAATGCATTGTCAAGAGACGAATAGGAAGATGATATAGAGAAAGACGATCCTCCAGAGAGAATAAATTTTGTTGCACACCCTCAAACAACAGGACCATAAACAGCAAGTAATATAAGAGAACTAAATGACTATTTTACTCTGTAGTTCACAAATGAATTAGTGGGTAGTTTAATAAAAGAAACAAATTGTTATGTGGATGAAAAAATAAGGAAAAAGCAGCTATCACACAAATTGATTCAGCGTAAGTGAATCAATGACACTGACCACCAGGAATTTTTAGTTTTTATTGCAGTTATCTTAAAATTGGGAATAATTCAAGCATCAAATTTGCAAGCATACTGGTCAACTGTTTTCAATAGTAAAATCCTCTTCTTTTCAGAAACATTCAGTAGAGAAAGGTTTATGTAAATCTTCTGGATGTTTCATTTGAAGACATCTGTGTCGAGTGACAGGATGATCAGGACTCACGTTCAAAAGGCCAGTAATGATTTGGACTATATCAATTAAAAATATCAATTAAAAATTATATCAGATCAGACAATTTGTGTTGACAAAGCCATTGTTTAATTTAAAGGATATCATTTATAACACAATTAAAATAAGCCTACCAAATGGGGTATACGCATTTACATGCTAGCTGATTCAAAACAGGGTATCTTTTTTCAGTACTTCCCTACTATGGCAGCATAACATCGGAAAACATCATTTGACCTGACCTTCCAGTAAGCATTAGAATTCTATTACATTTATATAAAAAAGTTGGTGGGAAAAGTTCTCAATGCAGCAGGATACCACATGTTTACTGACAGATATTACACTAGTATTGTCCTAGTAGAAGAGCTACCAAAGATGAAATGTCATCTTACTGGCAAAAAGTCAACCAAAAGGAAATACCTGTAAAAATAAAAAAGGCAAAATTTTAAATGAAAAAACAATAATGTATAGGAAAAATAATCTTACTCTTCTTGTGCGGAAGGACAAAAGCATCGTTACAATTCTCAGCACCTGGAAGCATGCAGAAATAACATCTACCACAAGGATATTACGTGGTGGAAGTATCAGTCAAAAAGCCTGAATGATTCTAATTTATATTGCAAATATGAGCGGTATGGATCATGTGCATCAATATGCTTCTCCATTTTTGTGTGTGTGTGTGAAAATCTTTAAGATGGTGGAGGAAATTATTCTTCTGGGGACTAGAAATATGTGTTATAACTCCTATATACTGGATGAGCACCCAAGAAAAAAAAATGAAAAACCTATGTCCCATTTGAAATTTTTCAAGCTTCTGATAGATCAGTTGAGAAGTGGTTTTCAGGAATCACAAGTGCATCCTTCCACATTGTCTTTGAACAACAGACTAGACAATAAATTACATATTATTATTATTATTTTTTTTTTGAGTTGGAGTCTCACTCTGTCACCCAGACTGGAGTGCAGCGGCCGCTCCCAGGCACCGCAGCCTCGACCTGCTGGGCTCCGGGGATCCTTCTGCCTCAGCCTTCCAAGTAGCTTATTATAATTAATATGGGAGGAAGAAAACAAGACTGCATTGTCTGCTTGAGTAGAAAAACACTGGTGAAAGAAGTCAAACAAATTAACTATTGTGCAACATGTATCAATGAACCTGCAATGCATGTGGTGACTGTTTCACATGTTATCCCACATTATAAAAATATAAGATATAACCTTCTTGTCATAAATAAGTTCCTCAATGCCTAAAATTCTATTATAAGCCAAATATCATTACAATAAAATAATTGGTTCCAATACCATACTAATTAATATCTAGTGATTCATTTTTTACTATTTCGTAAAAAAGTATGGTCAAGTTGCTGGTAGGTGATCTGCCAGATGTTTCCGCGTGTAAAGAGTTAAGGTTCAATTCACTTCTTGTTTTATTCTGTTCCAAGAAATATATATGTCCAAGGTACCTTGACTGAGATGCTAGCAGATCTTTTTCCGCTTGAGCCCTGAAACTATGCCCTATGTAGGTTTTAGGCTTAGCTTTTTAGTCTCCAATTCCAAAGTGTGTGTGTGTGTGTGTGTTTTAGGCTTAGCTTTTTAGTCTCCAATTCCAAAGTGTGTGTGTGTTTTAGACTTAGTTTTTTAGTCTCCAATTCCAAAGTGTGTGTGTGTGTGTGTGTGTGTGTGTGTGTGTGTTTTAGGCTTAGCTTTTTAGTCTCCAATTCCAAAGTGTGTGTGTGTGTGTGTGTGTGTGTGTGTGTGTGTGTGTGTTTGTGGCTTAGCTTTTTAGTCTCCAATTCCAAAGTGTGTGTGTGTGTGTGTGTGTGTGTGTGTGTGTGTGTGTGTGTGTTTTAGGCTTAGCTTTTTAGTCTCCAATTCCAAAGTGTGTGTGTGTGTGTGTGTGTGTGTGTGTGTGTGTGTGTGTGTGTGTGTGTGTGTAAGGCCTATCCCTTTAAGTGAGATTTTTCTTTGGAGACTACGAGATGTCAATCTGCCTTCTGATTGAACTCCTGGCTTCCTGGGACACCCTAGAACTCAGTAAAAGTCTCTTGGTGAAATCCTCTTCCCTTGGGGGATTCCTTTAGTTTTCAAACATTTTTACCAGTCCTATATATTCAATCACTACCAAAGTCAGATGGTTTTTCTTCAACCCAGAATAGTCTCTTTGTTTAGGCTAAGTCTGATCCTCAGCCTGTTCCTAGAAACCGGGAAACATCTCCAGAGAAGAAAATAGTCTACAACTGTCAGTTCACCTGGGAATGACTCTTCACTATCTGAAATTTTAGTTTATCTAATTCTTGTTGCTTCCACAGCTAGCTGGTATCTTTAAAAATACAACTTTTGCAACTTGTCTTTTCCTCCTCTGCAGGTGAGTGTTGGCCTGTCATGACCTACTATATGTTTACCTGGCAGTGGAAATCCTCCAACATTAACTCTTATTCCTGGAGTTGTCTAGGGCTCTTCTCAGGCTTCTTCTTTTTTCAAGCTATACTCATTCTCTTGGTAATCTTATCTAGTCTAACAATTTTAAATACTGACTTCATTGTGATGCCTGACAAACATATACATCTAGCTCTGAACTGCTTCCCGACTATAGCCTCAAATATCTAATTGTTACTTACAATTTCCACTTGAATATCTCAAAGGTATTTCAAATTTAAAATACCTAAAAACTAAACTCCTGGTCTTCTACTCAACCCTCCATCCCTACTTCTTCTATCTACAGTCTCTCCCACATGCATTAGAGGAAACTATCCTTTCAGGTGCTCAAATAAAAAATCTTGGTGTAATCCTTGACTCCTCCTCTCTTTTTGCTTTGTATCTGACTGGCCAAAAATTTTTGTTAGCTTTACTTGTCCAAAATCTAGCCTATTTCTCACCATCTCTATTGCTTCTACTCTGATCCATACCACACTCCTTCTCACCCAGATTATTTCCAATAGCTTCCCAACTGGTCTCCCTACTTCAGTTCTTTCCCTACTAGTCTATTCTCAACAAAACATTCAGAATGACCCTTTTTTATGTTTCTTCTCTGCTTGCACTGCTTAAAAGGTTTCTCTTTTAACTCAGAGTAAAACTTCTTCCAATGGTCTACAAAACTTATAGGATCTACACCTACCTTCTTGCATCATCTGAAACCTTGTAGGTCTCATTGCTTATTCTTCATACATCTAGGCATGCTTCTACCTCAGGGACTATTCTAAAAAGGGACTGTTCTCTTGCCTAAAATGCTCTTCTCCCTTACATGACTCCCTTCCTCCTTTATCTCTTTCAGTTCTTTGTTCAAATATTACCTTTGTAGTGAAAGCAACTCTGACCACCTTATTTAAAATTGCCACCCTTTCCCTGAATTTCATACCACCTTTATTCTGATATCTTTTTCAATAGCACTTATCGCCACTGACATACTACGTAATTTTCTTATTTTGTAAGGTTTCTTACCAGCCTCTCCCTACTTATTTTCTACCCTTTGGAAGTTCTGACTTTAGCCCTTTGGCCTCTCATCTCTTGTAGATTCAAACTCTGGTAAACGTGTGGAGGGAGAGACTGGCCATATGTTTGCTGCAGGCTCACTCCATTAAGGCAAGAATTTCTGTCTCTTTTGTTCCTTGGTGTTATCTCCAGTACCCAGACATTCCTTGGCATGTAGTAGGTACCCAATAAATATTTTTAAATAAATGATGATTTGGAAATGAAGTCAAATGTGTTGGCCAGCATTGAACTTTCATAAGTGTTAACTACTTTCCCCGCCTGCACCTAAGTCTGTGTACCCAGACTAGCAAGCAAGTATCCACATGTATACACATGTTTAGAGGAACATTATTCTCTTCCTTACTACCAGATTGCTTCATATATTCTCTTATTCTTACCACCATGAATAGATGAAAATGGTTTCTGACAGTAGGACTTTGATTCTATTCAGAGTATGTAACTAGGATCAAATCTAAGGAAACTTTAACACATGGATGAAAAAGGTACAGAACTTTACTCTGAGTAATAAAAAAAAGGAAGGCTTAAAACATTCTTCTTTATAGGAAAGTTTCAAGTAAAAATTAAGGAGTTTGAAATAAAATTTCAACTTATTTTTTGGCAATGGTTAAAGAAGAGGGTGAGTTACTAGTGTTAAAGAATCAGCAGTGATCATCAAAACACAGAAAGTAGGTTTTTATTCTATCCTAATAAAAGAAAAGGGAAACATTTCCAAAATACACATTAAAGTGGGAAGGAAACTGGAAAATCAGAATTTTTTTTTCTAAACAGAGATTGTGCATAAGTAATGATCATGTGTGTACAAACACTCAGTGTATACAGATACACACAGATATAAACTAAATCTGCTTGCCAAACATACTTCCATAACAACCATCTGTTCTCAACTGCTTGGAATTTCCTCAAATTATCCTTCAAAGAAGACCATTCTAATTCATTCACTTGTATGACAGAGATGCAATAATTTTAAATTTTATTCTTAGAGAAAATAACAAAAACTTTTAACCCTATTCACCTCCAATCTCAACCAACCACCTCTTTTACTTCTATTTAGCTTACCATAAGAAGGGGGTCTAGCAAGAAACAAATCACTTTTTTCAAATCATCAAATATTTGCCAGTGTCATGGAATAAACAAAAATAGTATCAAGCTTGATGCCCAGTCTCAAGGGGATTGCACTCATTCAGGGAAAACAAAATAAACATATTTGTCTTAGAAATGTCCCAGGGTAAATGCTAATTGGTATGATAGTAACTATAATCCTATAAGAGTTCAGAAAGTGAGAATAGCTTGCTTTTCACAGAACAGGTAAGGTTTTAGTTGGGCCCTCATAAAAGAGGACAGCAAAGAGGAAGGTAAGGTGAAATGAACTTGAAGAATGACACATATCTGAATAGTGAATAACTGTCTCATTAGAGTAAAAGTATTACACACAATGAGGAGTGGGAATAAATGAGGGTAAACAGGTAGTATGCAGTCGCATTTTTTAAAAAACCTTAAAGGAGTTAAGAAGTAACCACCTCAGATTTCTTGAACAGGAAACTGAAAAATACCAGCAATTCTGGTATTTTGGGAAAATTAGTCTGGTATCAGATTGGGGACAACAGACACCTGTAGCAAGGAACTACAGTGTGTGTGGCGGCAAATTAAACACTGGCCTCAGCATAGAGGGTGGCAGGATAAAACAAATACAGGAAACAACCTGAAGAAAAACACAGTGCGGGAATTGCTGTTTATACCCAATGAAAAAAATGGGAAGACTCAAGAAACACCCAAAAGAAAAAAAGAAAAAGAAAGAAAGAAACACCAGCCCAGGCTGAGCAGATAGGAGCCTAATGCTGAAGGGCCCCACCTGATGGCTGCACTGAGACATGCAAGCTGGTACAAAGTTACAGCTTTGGATGCTAAACAGCAGCAAGCAGCCTTAGAAAGAGGGCCTGCCTGCAGGCTTAAGTAAGTGCCTGCCTGGACTGATGTATACCAGTGGGGAAAAAAATACCAGTATAAGGAAATGGAAAAAAAAAGTTATTTAATCATAACTGTTTACATAATGGGTTTTAAACATATGTATTCATTCACTGAATAATTATATGATAAATACAACTAAGTACAAGTCTTTATACTAGTTACTACCCAACAGAAACATAAAGTTCTACCTATGCTAAGTGAAAATTACAATAAATGAGAAAGCGATGCCTGACTTTGCAAAACTTTACAACCTGATGAAGAGAACAGTCCAGAGTGATAATTAAAACAGTACGGCAGAGGCACCGAAAATCAGAACAATCATTAGGCTATGAAGAAGTGGTACAAGGGTTCTCGCTGAGTTGGGAATAATAAAAACAACAACAGTAAATAACATTACAGAACAGAAGATGGAAAGTGCAGTTGCATCTGAATGGTTCCTGGGAGTTATTGTGAATTTAACTTTATAGTAAAACATTTTCATGCCCGCCAAAGTACATAGGGAAAAAAGATGCAAGCCATATTCTATAGTAGCTCGTGGTTTAGAAGAAGGAAACAAAAAAGTTGGCAGGTGTTCAAAGGACATCGACAGAGTTAGAGTGCTCAGTGGGAGCAGGGAACTTTCTGGAAAAGGAAACAACTGAGCTCAGCCCACCAGACACAGGAAAAGGTCAGACAAAGAAGAGGTACAATACTATATGCAAAGACATGGAGTGAGGCATAGGAGAGCATAGGAGAGCACTGAAAAGTCTCATTCAAATTAAAGTCCTTTTGTTCCAAAAGGCAAGATCATACAAGCTACTCAAATGTAGGAGGTAAAAACTGAGTCAGCTTGTAAGTCTATATCTTGGCAAATGCACTGTTTAACTGTCTGTTCCAGGCACCAACATCAATTTGACAAAGAAATAGAAAGCAAAGAGTCACAGTTAGGATGGAAACTTATTTCCAGTCCCTGAATTCCATACCCAAGTCAAGGGGCTTAGGACTGCCTACTGGATTCCAAAGTGGAACTGTGATAATATGCCAGTCTTGAGCTAGAATGAATTGTGTATAAAGATGTTTTTAGCAACATCACCACTTGGTAACTAATGCTGAGGCTGTGATCTGGGGTTAAGCATGCTGACAAGACACAGCACAGATTGGCAGAAAAAAGACAGCGGGGCCATTCTGGTGCGGACTCCATTCCCCTTTCTGCCCTGAGTTAAAGTTAGCAGGCAGGCACACACCCACCAAAAGGAGTCATCAGGAGATGAACGTAAGAAAAGCCCTGAGGATTGCCTGGAACCCTACATGAGATCCATGGTTTTCAAACTTTGCCTTAACCTGGGAAACCCTTATTCAAACTTCACCAGAAAGCCCGGCATGTAAAACAGTTGCAAGGTGAGCAGCTGTAGTTCTGCAGCAGCTAGGGCTCTACGGAGCAATGATTTTGAAAACCACTCAATAAGCTGATCTCTCTGGTTCCCTCAATGGCTGTCTGGTCTGCTCTGTATGCTAAGCCAGACTTCAGGTTTGGAGGCCAGATTCACATGGTTGCTTCTCTGAACATAAAAGCCAAAACCACATATCAAGCCTCTTTTGTGCTTAAATTTGATAAATTGAGGCATAGTTAAAGCAAATTCAGATTTTAACTTATGTTTCTCCAGATATAAACCCTCTCTTTGTTGTACTCTTAGAAGAGAAAAAAGAGCCTTGATAAAATACATACAATTTCCTGACTTATTTCTGTCATATCAGCTACTGTTGCTCGTCAAGTGCCATCGGAGAAATCATAACAACATCTGAAATATGGTTAATGGCTTAGGCTAAATAACTACTAGGAGAAAATAAAATCCCTTACAGTGTTTCAACTACCAAAACCACCATAAAATCCACAAGGAAGGAAAACCCATAATAAAGCAACACAATCTTACCCCCTAATGGCAGTCTTGTAAGAGCTACTTTTAATTACTTGCTTGAAAAGTACTGTAATGACAATATATCAAATTATTATTCCTATTAAGTATTATATTCATTAGTTGGATAACCCTTAGCAGAGACATGAAATCAACTCTTACATGCTAGTCATTGATTAACTGCTGCTAAATAACTCTGATCTGGATCATTCTGAGCCTTAGTTTCTTGATTGCTATAATAGGGACAATAACTCCTGCTCTTTGCAACTTTCCATGCAAATACAGAGTAAAAGGATGTGTGAAATTATGTGAAAATACCTTAAGTCGGAGGCGAGGTGGTTGAAGAAGATAAAGTATTACCAGCTTCTGAAAGACACATTAGTGTCCAGGAGGAATGACAGGTATTTGTTCTGCTGCCATCCATAGAGTGTGTAAATTCTGCCAAGTCAGCAATAGCGACTCCATAACAACGGACAGCCTGTGCCCCAGAACGTGCTGCTGGCAATAATGTCCCTCCTACATGCACAGCCTGCTTGTTTCTTTGTTTATCATTTCTTCTCTTTAAGCTCCTCAGCACAGACCGCTTCCTTTTCAACATTTAACTCTTTTGCTTTCTAGTATTTCTGTAATCAAGTCCTAATGCTATTATCTTCCTCTTTGATGCTGCCACCAGTAGAAATTGCCAAAATGCAAATATAGTTGTCCAGCTTCTCTGCTTAAACCCATGAATGCCTCCCACCCTCATCCCATCTACAGTATAAAGGCCAAATCTCTTAGGTGATAACCAAGGTCCTTCATACTGTGACTGCTCCTACCTCTCAGTCCTCTACTTGCCCCATCCCTCAAATGACACCTCAGCATCCAGTCAAGCTCATTCATTTGTCATATCACAGCCTGCAGTACCATTCAGGTTCTGGGACTTTAGTTCATGTTGAACATGTTCCTCCTAAGACCTTGTCTTCCTATACCTCTCTCTACTCCTTTCCTATCGACTCCTCTTTCTGCATAGCCACTGTACCTAGCACATACTTGCAATACACATTTGGTGAATCAAAGTTCCTTCCAACTGTAATGTAGAATTTGATCTCATTCACTGAACAACTATTTTGTATAATAAAGGCTTTTACATTCCAATAAGAGAGATAAAGAAAACAAAATCAGAGATCAGACACATGCAAATGCAATTACAAGTTGTAAATGCTATGAAGGAAACACATAAGGAACTGAAATAGAGAATCACTGGGATGTGGGGCAGAGACCTACTTTAGAAAAAGAGTCAGGAAAGACTTGTCTAAGAAGATACTATTTTAGGTGAAACTTAAACGATGATAACCAGTTATGTAAAGTATTCCAAGGAGAAGGAGCAACACAGGCAAAGGCCTGTAGATAGAAAAGAACTATTATTAGTTCAAGGCATTAAAAAATAGCCAGTCTTCTCGCTGGAGTGTAATGAGAGATACGGAAAAGTCATTTACCTAAAAAATTAGGTGCAACAAGGAGAGAGTATGATCAAAGAGAATCCTGCTAGGCACAGAAAGAAGTATGCATTTCACTCTAAGTAAAACAGGTAGTCATTTGAAAGTTACCAGCAGCAGTTAAAATGATCTAATGCAAGCTTCAACAAAGAGCCACAGAACAACTCTGTCAACAAGACCAAATGACTGTCCAGCCAAGGTCAGCACCTTCATACAAAGGCCATACCTCTGCCTGCCAAGCCAGTGTAGAAGCTGAGAGTGCAGATGTTCGGCCAGCTCCAAGAACAGCAATTGTTTCCCCATCATCATCTACCACTTTGAAGTCCAGGTCTTCATTGTATTTTCTGCGCTTCACTTGCCTTCCTGAGCGTCGTTTCTGCAGGGCAAATATACTCATCAGAGAAACTCTGTGAGTCAAAGGCAAAAGCTTACACAAGAATACCCTTATCTACATTTACTAACATGCCAAGGAGCTTGCTCACCTTACACGAGAAATCTTACTTAAACACAACTCTATTAAGGACTAAATTCGCTTAAAATGGGATCTAGCTGAATGAGGCATATTATTATTAATCTCCGAACTGCCACGATTCACTAAAAAGAAGGGGTAGTCCTCGGAGATGTGTTTTGTTCATCAATGGCGGGGACGTTTTTTTCTTCCTTTCTGGAATCTGCTTCTATCCCAATAAAACAGGGATGGGAGATGAACTTTATCATCTTTGGGGTCCCTTCCAGCATTAGTTAGAAGCTCAGATCTTATGACAATAATGCCAGTTTTGCATACTTTTTGCTTGAGATCACTGTACTTACCACATACTTCTAAAAATGTAGCTTGAAAAATTAATAATAACTTTATTGGAGCTTACTTTGAGAATCTCATAACACTTTTTGAAACGCAAGAAGACATTTTAAGTATGATAAAACAAGGTTCCTGAGTCACCTTGATCATGATGATCTAAGGACTTATCTTTAGTTAAGTAGCTTGTACCTTTTAGAGAGACAACACTCAACAACAAAGCAGCCCAGTGGCTTTTCTCAGAGAAGCACCCAATTCATCTCTACATACTCATCATATCCAAGCACAGAATCACTTAAAGGAATCAGTTAACTCATTCTCAAATATTTAAACCTAAAAAAAAAAAAAAAGCAAAACCTCACCTCTTCTTTCTTCCAAAAGATACCTCCTGGGCACTTTCTGTGTTCCCATCACTTCTTCACTACATCATTTCTTTGATGTTTTGCTTTGCATGAGGGAGTCCATATAAAAATCTCTCCCCCAATCCCAGATATAGATTACCATCCTACAAACACAAATCCAATCAACTTGATGTGCTTGCTACTTTGCCAATCTCAATACCTGACAGCCATCAGCCCCAGTTTATAGGCTCTGACACCAGACATTACTATGTATTAATACTATGACATCATGAGCTGTTATCTTCTTACAGTGAACATCACTGAGAAACCTACGAGGGTCCAGTCTTATTCTAAATGGTCCCCTTGTAACAACACGGCTAAATTGCTGTGGATATCAGAGGAAATGGAGCACTTTCAAAAATTAGACTTCATGTCCAAGAGAGATTCTCAGCTCAGAAAGAAAGTCCCTAACAACATCATGGGCACACTTTGACATATTTATAGGAATCTGATTTAGACGGGCAACTCTGTGTTTTCACGTTTGGCCAAACTTTCCTTACTTTTTGGCATAATGAATACATCTCTGATTTTTCCAGCATCTGAGATTATGAAAATGAGTGTGCAGACTGGCCTAGCACTCTGACATTAAATGCATCACCTGCATGGCAAAACAGTTCCCCTGAGCACTACCTAGCTTGGCTTACAACCTCACTGTCCACATCAGTTGCAGCCCAGTAGTATGCTACTTTCCAAGAAAGAAGTAAACACCACTAAAAAACTGGTATATTATTAGTATAAGGATCAGGCTAGGGAAAAAGACTGTAGTCTACCTGCTCATACCCACAACAGTAAAAGCCCAGCCCAGGTCTAGATACTATGCTAGAGATAGCATAGAAGAGCGATAGGATCAGTGTCAGCAAGACCCCATCCAGCAGCCGTAACCTCCACCAGGCCTCCCGGTCACAGCTGTACCTGGCTGTCTGCAGACTCAGTGGACTCCTCAGGACTCCGCAGGGATGGGTTCGACAGGCCCTGATCCAGTTCTAAACTCTCCACTGTAGTTTCACTTTTCCTTTTTCCTTTCTTCTTTTTCTCCACTGGGGTTGGTCCTTGCTCCTTGCTACAAGGAGAAATTCAGAATTAAAACTGTTGGGCAGTTTTTAAAACTAAGATTTCTCATGTGATCAAATTCATGAAATCATACCCTGGAATTCTAGGACCAGGGTAGCCTTTAATGGAAAATCTATAAGAGTCTCTTCCCAGAAGTATACAGAAACATGGGAAGAAATATCTACATGGAATGATGCAGAATTTTCTTCATTACACTCCTGTCACTATGGCTACAATTAATGTGTAAGAAATAATATGAACATCTCCAAAAACCTCACGTTGAGTGTGTACAAATGTTTTTTCTAGGAAATTTGACTGCTAATGTTTTCTCTAGGAAGTTCGACTGCTTCATAGATATTATGAATCATCAAATTACAATCTCCCTTTAAGTTACTAAGGAAGAGACATCTCCCTAATCTGTCACCACCCTCAATTGAGTATGTGCTAGATCCAAAGTGAGCAGTAGGAACTCAAAAATGAAGTGAACACTTGAGGAGCTTACAATTATGAAAAACCTACAGTCCAACTACAGCCACAGCCCAAGGCAGTACATGAATGCTTCCTGAGAAGGGGAGATGGGCAAAGTCCATCCATCCTGAAGGTCCTGCTAAGATGGCAACATTTCCTCTAAAAAGTCTTTCCTGAACCTCTTAGCTGCTAAACTCTCTTTTCTACGCTCTTAAAGCACTTCAACTGTGCTTTGCTTAAGGTACTCAAACTGATCTTTCACTACAATTAGTTGTTAACTGTGACACCAGACTCAGAACACTAATTATATACAGTGCCTGGATCATCTGCAGTTGCTCAATAAACATTTGCTCAAGAAATTAATATTTTCTACTTCTCTGATCTTTCCTACTAGACTCTAAGTTCCTAGAGGGCAGTATGTACTTAAGTTTAGTATTCTCAGAGTGAGAAGTCTTATATCATATATATAGTAAGTATTCAAATAATATTTAAGCAAGTCTTAAATTTTTTAAACAATGGCTAGATGAATGCATCAAAGGGATAAATAAAATTTATTGTAGTTGGGGAGATCTGAGAAAATACATAGGACTTTACCATTAGACAGAAATAACAATAATAATGAGTAATAATGATTACAATTAATACTTTATATAATAATACTATGTGTAGGCACAATTCTAAGTCCTTTACACGGATTATCTTTTTTGTTCCTTACAACAGCCCTGTCAGGCAGAAGGTATTCTTATTCCCATTTTATCATGAGGAATCTGAAAGCACAGTGGGATTAAGTTAGATTTCCAAAGTAATATGTTAGTAAATGTTGAAGACAAGATATGAACCCAAGCAGAGTCTGTGCTCTTAATCACCATGGCATTCTTGGGAAATGGAAGAGTGTTTCAGATACATTTAGTAAAAGATAGCTGTGTAGCTGGATGAAAAGGCAAGTAAAAAGAAGCAGTACATGATGGAACTGAAAGAGAAAATTAAGAGTACACTAGCCAGAGAGTTTAGACTTCTTTCTGCATGAAAATGTCCATCATAGCAAGTCTAGGCAAGAGGAACTAAAGACACAACCAGCGAGAACTCAAGGGTGAAAGGCCCACCAGGAAGTCCTAACAAGTGACAGAGCATGAAGGATGAGGAAGAGAGCCAACATTATTGGTATTTCCCATCAAGAGAGTTGGCAGAAGGTGTGGGGAAGAGAGGAAAACTAAATGGCCTTGTTCAGGGAGGGGTAATCCAACATGTGTACCAACCAGTGCCAACAACTAAATAGCCTGCTTCTCTCTTGAATACCCTTCACCAAGCACAGATGTCCAACCAGGTGAGCCCAAATTCAGCTCACCTGTTATTCCCCAGGCTGAATATTGATTTGCCCACTGACCAGGAAAGTTATGACGGAAACGATGATGATCCAATCTGAGGAAGTAAAACTCAAGAGGTCCTGCCATTTTAGAGAATTACAGATTTTAAGAGACTTGTACCCTAAAATGGGGAAAAAAACCCCAAAGTTCTTCCACTTCTTATCAGCTCAAGAGAAGAGACTTAGGCAAAATAGTTTAAAAAGATGCTGAATGCACCAAATAATGTCTCTTTAACTCAAAAGAACAAACAAACAAACAAAAACCCCCAGTCTTCCTTTTGATAAATATAAAAACTTCAGCCGGGCTCGGTGGCTCAGCCTGTAATCCCGCGCCTTGAGAGGCTGAGGCGAGTGGATTGTCTGAGCCTGCGGGTTCAAGACCCTTCTGGGCAACTTGGCGAGGCCTCATCTCTACAATAAATCAAAAATGAGCCAGGCGTGGTAGCACGCGCCTGTAATTGCGGCTACTCGGAAGGTTGAGGCGGAAGGATCGCCGGAGCCCAGCAGGTCGAGGCTGCGGTGGCCGGGAGTGGCCACTACACTCCAGTCTGGGCGACAGAGTGAGACTCCAACTCACAAAAAAACCAAAAAAACCCCCAAAAACCCTTCAAATCTCCTTTTATGTTATTTGTCTTTCAAAAAAATGACTAAAAGAATCATAAACAAAAAGATTTCAAAGACCTAAATATTTTTTAATTCACAAATCCATAGTTGACAGTTTTTTGTAGACCTCTTATCAAATGGTCTGTGCTAAATTTTTTGACACAAACTTAAAAGCTTATATTATCCGAAAAGTGATCATAATAATCACATACACAGAGACCCATTGAATCTTCTGCAAAATCTTTCTTTCTTTTTTTTTTTTTCCCCTGAGTTGGAATCTCACTCCATCACCCAGACTGGAGTGCAGTGGCATGCTCATAGCCACCGCAGCCTCAACCTGCTGGGCTCTGGCGATCCTTCCATTTCAACCTTCCAAGTAGCTGGAACCACGGCATGTGCCACCACACTCGGCTAATTTTTTTATTTATTGTAGAGATGAGGTCTCACCAAGCTGCCTAGACTGGTCTCGAACCCATGAGCTCAGGCAATCCTCTCACCTTGGCCTCCCAAAGTGCTGGGATTATAGGTGTGAGCCACTACACCCGGCCTGCAAAATCTTAAATCCTTCCTAACATCTGAAACCAATCTCGCCTATTTACTAAATGTAACTTAATTATCTATACATGCTTAATCTTCATTTTAAATATTCATGTGCTTCACTGTGAAACTTCATATTCAAAGCTAAACCAAGCCAAAATATAATTAAGGAATAGTCCATAAAATATGACACTTTACTATTTGTATAGATTTTCACAAACACATTAAATGCTAAAAGTAAGGAGTCATGATGAGCTCCTGGAGTTGTTCTGATAAAGACAAATATAAGGAAGAAAAGATTTTTTGTAAGTTTACAGATGGGATTTTCTTTTCTTTTTTTTGAGTCAGAGTCTCACTTTGTCCCCAAGCTGGAGTGCAATGGTATACTCACAACCACCACAGCCTCAGCCTGCTGGGCTCAGGCGATCCTCCTACCTCAGCCTTCCAAGTAGCTGGAACTACAGGTGCACACCACCACGCCCTGCTGTTTTTTTGGTGTATTATAAAGATGAGGTCTCGCCAAGTTGCCCAGACTGGTCTTGAATCCTTGAGCTAAAGCAATCCTTTCACCTCTGCCTCCCAAAGTGCTGCTGGGATTATAGGCATGAGCCACTGCATACAAATGGAATTTTCAAATAGGATACCAAGAAAATATCTGAATTCATCCTCCAGGAAGACTACATAAAATGTATTTTTCTCTTCTTGGGAGTAAGTTTCAAAAACCTTATGCTTGAGAGTTTTATCAAAAGAAGACATTTTAATTTTCAAATTGCTATACCTAGAGATGAGTTTGGCCCATGTTTGCCCTCTGAAATTCCAGGGTCTTCCAAAAAGTCACTAAATGGTATTTAGCAAAACTACACATGCATATAACCTTTGACTCAGCAACTCCATTTACAAGAACTAAATCTAAAGATACATCTCCCCTCATCAACAAGGGTAACTGCAAAATGAACATTTGTATACCTAACCCTGAATTGTACCCCACATTTTCAAAATAAAAAAAAGGTGAAAACAAACTTAAACAAATAAATCCAAAGAACATAACTAAATTGCATGGAGAATAAAACATTAATCCCATCAATTGATGAAAACAGTATATGACTATATACTCTCAGCCTTGGGGAGAAGGAAGGAGAACAGTAAACAAATCCTGAACTCCTCCTTTTTGATAGTTATATGGGTGACGTGATTCTAAGCTATTTTAGATGTGGTACAGAATTAAGCAAATGAATAAATGTGTTGACCTTGTTGGGAGCTGGGATTCTCACTGAGGAAGACAGGAGATGGCAGATATGAAATGCGGTAAAGCAAGGAAGATACCATGGGATGACTGAATTGGAGGCATCATTATGAACTCATGAGTTCTATAATACATATGAACACATGCATGTGTACCTATGTGTGCTTATGTGTGTAAACATAAGTATGTATGTGTATATCTGTGTATATATATCCATATGTACATGTTTGTGTGTGTATTCTTCCTAGTTTTGACAACTAGGAGCAAAGATACCCATTCAGCAATATATATATCTAAGCACTCAGATCTCAATGTCTAACACTAAAGCTCCTCAGAAAAATGGCTGATTACAAGGCCTAAGTAGGAAAGATAGAAGATGAGTCTGAAACATCTTGCCATGTCAAAAAGTAAGAGAATGCTCAAAAAAATGAAGATGGCATGTCAAAACAACATAGGAGCCAGCTTGAAGCACTCTCTTTGCCCCAAACTGAGACCATTTAAGTACCAATTGAGGACAGTAAAGAATTATAAGTCATTGAAAACAACAAAAATCCTTATCAATGATAGATACATAAATAATGAATGAATGAGAGAGGTGGAAGAGCTCTTGTTTACTACAGACTCAAATGGTAAATGTAGAGGAAGTGGTAGAGTTAAAAAAATCATTTTGCAACCACCATAAAAAAGACAGGCATGGTCCAGAATCCTCAAGGGATGTTAAATCTAGGGAGAACAATCTGAAGAGGAGCAGGATATCTGCACGATCTTAAAGTGTCTCCCTACAAATTGCTAATTAGTTATAATGGAACAAAAAGAATAACTAGGCGATGGTTATTTAAGAACATGGCCTCATTCACTCTTAGGAAAGACACACTGGGGCATCTAGGGACAAAAAGACCCAATATATGCAACTTTAATGGTTCAAGAAAAACTTAAATATAATATATAATAGGTATTTAATAAAACAAGCTATTTTATAAGTGTATACATACATACATATATATATATATATATATATATATATATATATGAAATTTAAAAATATTTTGACATACACCTCTTCTATTCTACTGCTGAAGTGGATACTGTTTGTTTAGCATCTTTTTTCTGGTAACCAGTATTGGTTACAGACTGGGCTAATGTATCCTATTCCTTTTACCACAGTGACAGGTACAGCATGATCATATGACCCAACCTGGCCAATTTGGGAGTCCTTCCTTTAAAAAAAATTTGGGGGGGGGGGGG